>NW_019396565.1:94582-190595 GCF_000591075.1 Eurytemora carolleeae | reverse complement strand
TACCAAAACTGTGAAAGCGAAATATTATTATATGTAATTTTTCAATTAAACAAAATCTTTCTAGTTTTAGTAAATCAATAAAAAAAAATAATTTAATTTGCTAAATTAACTTTTTGAGATTTATTGCTTTAAGATACTTTTAAGTTTTTTAAATTTGATATTTTGTAATCTATGTATATAAGGATGTAATCTCTGTTTGTCTGTCTGCCTTTCTAACTATCTGTCTGTTTGTTTGTCCGATCATAATTCAAGAATTAACCCGTGGACCGGTTTGCCTCAAATTTTAATTAGGGAATTCGGGAGATCCACGTGAATTCTAAGTTAAGTGGGTCGACATCAAAAGCGAAAATTTAGTTTCCCCGATAAAATCGTTCAAGCGCGGGTAAACGGTGAGAGTAACCTTGGCAGGGATGGGTTCCAAATATAAAATAACTTAAATTTGTTTTTTTAATTTATAATTTGTTTTATAGTATAACTTTTTAAGATTTATTGCTTCAATACACCCTACAGAGCACTGCATGTTTAAGAATATTGAATTTGCAATTACTGAATATATCACAATTCTCTCTTTTTCCAAAAAAGTTTATTTACCTTTTAAAAAAACATTTTTTTCTGTTTTTTTTCAGTCTGCATTTCAAAGGAAGGTTTTTTGGCAGTAAACATTGAAAAAAATGTATAATTTCTGAAGAAAAATGTTAAAATTTGAAAGTGGGGGTTGCGGATTAAGGAAAACAACCCCGGGTGTAGATTTCAAAGCAAACAATTTTATTAGATTTCCTTTATTTGGTCCAGCCGATACTTTCCGCAAACTTTCAACATTTAAAATCAACAAAAGCAAAGAGAGGGATCACATGCTTCAATCTCTAGTTCTTGATCTTTGTAACCTGATGGTGAAATCCTTTGAAATTTTACAAATCACGCTGAAACTCCAAATTTATCTCCCAAATATAATGTGTATAAAATTTCTCTTTACAATAAATATGTTTCATTGATTTCTTTATTGATGTTTGTAGCCCCGAGCCCGGCGAATGTTTTGATTAGAAAATACAAAAATTTCTGATCAATCTTTTTCTATTCCCACATGCAATCGTTGTAATAAATCTTTTCCAGATTTGCACTCTTTTGCGAAATTAAATATTTTAAATGATAATACATTTATTTCGCGTCAGCTGTTTTTTGATATATTTTAAATATTATTTAGGTCCCCAAGTGTGGATAGGGATGGACAAAGTATGTCTAACTAACACAAAGCATTATTAAACTAATAGATAGTAAAGAACAACTCGGTCTTTTTGAACTAAGGAATTGGCGATATTGTCTTTTCTGAAAAATAAATTGATTGTTTCGAGAGAAAGCCAAAAAACGAATTGAAATTTTTTTTTTAACTTGTCGTTTTTAAACTGGAACGGTTTCTGACAAAAAGAAACGAATTAGTGTTTTTTAACAGGTTAGTTTTTTGCCCTTTACTCTCATTTTTAGCACTATCACCAAAAAAAATTATGCAAAAGTGATTGGCTGTTTTAGTTTTTGTTTACACGGAACGGTCTTTTTATCCCCCTGTACGGTTGTACCCTACTTTATACATTGAAAAAAAACATTTAACAAAAAATCCTTTCAATTGATATTCATTTAAATTGTATAAAAATGTCAAGGTGATAATGTCAAAAATGAGAGTACTAAAATAACTAAGGGTCGGGGTGGGGGTCAAAAGAGCCCCCCCCCCCCCTCCAGCCTGTTTAGGGTGAAGTTTTTTGGTAATTCTTAACATTTGCCTAAACCCCCTGTCTGTATGTAGTTGTATTAATATAACTGTTTGTTCTAAAGTGTCTATTGGTGCTGTATTGGTGTGGTATTTGCTCAAAGTGAAACTCTCGCATTCTAAACTATAAACAATTACAGGGTTTCCCGCAGAGAATAAAATTACAGGGTTGCTCGTAAAAGGATGAATTACAGGGTTTCTAACAAAGGATGAAATACCTGGTTTCCCACAAAAAGTATGAATCACAGCTGAGTTTCCCGCAAAGGATGAAATACAGGGTTTACCGCTAAGGATAAATTTCAGGGTTACCCGCAAAGGATAAATTTCAGGGTTTACCGCTAAGGATAAATTTCAGGGTTACCCGCAAAGGATACATTTCAGGGTTTCCCGCAAAGGATAAATTTCAGGGTAACCCGCAAAGGATGAAAACAAATAATGAGGTAAATGGTTCTAGAACTATAAGGGGGCGGGGGTTTAGTGAGAGAAAACGGGTCTGTCCTAGTAGGAAATTACCGAGAAAACAAAACAATTTAAGCTAAAGAAAATTGCACGTCATATTAAAGCTTTACAGGATAAATTTTCCTTTATCATTCTTGTGTTTAAAATCAAAATTAGAGAAGCTCCGACTTTCGATGTGCTAAAGTTGTCCCATTGTGTCACATACATTTCACCTTCTCCTTCATGTCTAGTTAGCACGGGCAGGCGTAGTACATTTGAATTTCCGGGCCTGATCAACCTTTCCGGTCCCAGTTTGCACTGTAGCACCCGTACATTGGGTAAATAAAGCAGAAACTCAATAGTCAATAGGACTAGCCGGTGCAACAAGGTTGACGGGTCAGACTTTAGGTCGAATTTACTTTTACTGAAGGGTCAGAGGTGCGTGAGAGAGCCGGAGATAGAGTTTACGTAACGTTTTGTTTGGATTACTTAAATAAAAAATACAACTTACCAAATTTATCCTTGGCGGCACTAATCATCATTTTTCTCTTAAAAACAAAATATTTAAAAGTTCTTCTGATCACTTTATCAAAACATCAATTAATTCTAAAATTTTTATTTGATTTCATAATGGAATTAAAAATTTATCTTGTCCATACAAAATAGTTACAAAGTCTAAAAAATTCTGAATCAAAAATTAAAATTGTTAAAGTTCTCTAAATAAAAACTTTTCATAGTTATAAAAGTTCGTGTAAATACTGTTGCAAAACCGATGCAAAATGTATATATAAGCTTGTAATTTTACTTTTAGAAAATATTGGTTTACTTTATTCAGTAAACTTATAGTTTATCTCATTTCTAATCTAAAAGGATCCTATTTATCAACAAAAAAAGTTTTTACAAGATGTTTTTTTAATTTCTCAAAAAGTCAAAAAGTTTCTAGGTGGTTGTTTCCAAATGAGAGAAGTACACAGACAGAATAACTTAATTTTACTTTTATGTAACCCTGGACACGTAAATTGTAGAACTTTAAAGCAATTAACTATTGTTTTTGAAAGCAATTGGAAAAATTCTGATTAGTTTTAGCCCGAGATTGCACTGTGGACGAGCCTGCACCAAACACCGTAAACATATAATTAATGCATTTTTTTATTCAATTATTTTTTTTAATTTCTAACTATCCTCGTTTCCAAACACCTTCTAAAATCTATATTAGCATTTATTAAACGCATTTTTTAAAACTATAAATCAACATTTATTTAATTAAATTTTTACTTCATCTTCTGACTACCCTCACTACCATATTCTTTTTAAAATCTATGTTGAAAAAAATCTTCATTTTTATTTTTTTCCTAGATCCAACTTTCTTCAACATTACTTAGTTAATTAAAAACTGATTTAAACTTCTCAGGTTTTTAAAATTCACATCTACCCTTTTCTTTCCATTTACTTTTCAAAAATTATGTAAAAATCTATTCAAAATTTGAAATTTGAAAATATAAAATATAACTACCTTAACTACCTGCAATTTTTCTAACATAAAACTTTTGTTAGAAAAAAAGTATTTTATACATACATCTTAACGCCCCCCCCCTTCATTCAACCGTTTTTGAGTGTTTATAACAAACAAACACGATGAAGTAATATTATTAATTGTTAATAATTATAATATAAAGAAATCAATATCTTTCTGTTGTAATATATACCCCATTAGTCCCCAAAAACTTACCAATTACGATCATTTTTAGGTTATTAATCTAGGTTATTAATCTTCATATATCTAATTGAAGAAAACTTACAACTAAAGATAATTTTAATACTTGATACATTGGGATGTGGAATAAAAAGACGACATTTAACCAATCTTATGTGTATTTGGTTGTTTTGTATATGTGTATGTATATTGTAACGGTACAATTGCCATGGTTCGTGTGAAGAAAATCTGAAATAGCCCATAACGTTATTGAGATCAAAGCAAAAGTTCTAAAAACTTTATTTTTGAAAAGTCCTTGAAAAATAGGAGAAAGAGGGTGTGAGACGCCCCTAACCCCCCCCCCTTCCCGCTATAATCAGATAAAGTAAAAATGGAATTAAAATTTATAAAAAACAAAATCCAAGAATTTTGAATTTTTCTCACATAAGCTTCAAGGGAGTGATGGAGGGGGGCGCATCGATCGAAGGGAGCCCCCCCCCCCTCCCGGTTTGCCACTCTGTACAGTGTTCACTGATGAAAAAATTATTAACAACTAAACTACTCACAAAACTAATTTAAAAGCTTTGAATTTCCAGAAGCGCGCAGAATAGGTTACAACACAGGGATCCAAAGCTCTACCGAAAAAATCTAAATAAATTTGGTTAATTACTTCTAAAAATAAAATTTATTCGGATTCTAAAATATGCATGTCTAGGGCTACAACAAAGTTTGGATGAGTTAGTGAGGTAAAATCAAAGGCCAAAGGCCGAAAAAAATATAGCAGAAAAAAAACAGCAAACTATGTTTTTATGTTCTTTACTCTTCAGTTTCAGATTTGAAAAGTTTGATAGCTCTAAGTTCAGGGGGATACAGGTATAGGGGAGGTACTACCCCCTGCCAGGCGCGCAACTAGGGGGGGGGCCAGGGGGGCCAGGCCCCCCCCTTGCCTGATTCCCCCCTGTATCCGCCCCTGACCAGAATAGATTTCTTGTTTCATTTTATATCAGATGTGTTGACTTATAACTGAATATCCGGTTGGTAAGGTTAGTTTTTTATTGTTTAAGTATAACACACATTTTTCTTGCCCCCCCCTAAAAATGTTTAGGGGGGGGCCAAAAAATTTTTCGCGCTTCGCGCAAAATAATTCCTCCTAGCCCCCCTCTAACCAAATGTCTAGTTGCGCGCCTGCCCCCTGCCTCTTCCCCTGTATTCGCCATTGCAATCTGGATCTATGTTTAAATTAAACGTACTTTTTAGCTGAGGTGCAGAAATTAATTCAGTAGAATGATGACTGTTCAATATTTAGAAAAATAAATTTTAAATATCATCGGTGTTTCATCTATTTATATAATAGCGTTGTATAAATATTAGTGAAAGGCAACAAATCATCTTTTTTATTATTTGATTTATATAGACTCACTGGTTCATGCGTTTTTTAGAATATTTTTACAGGGTTAACCATAAAGGATGAGACTTCGGAGACGACGGTATGGAATTTACTTTTCCCTGTAAACTTTTTTATTATTATTATTATTAAAAGACTATATATAAGGCAGAAGACTTAATTTCACCTAAGGGTCGTCATATTTTATGAGTTTTAGGTCTTGTTCAGTCTTATTTGGTGTCCGGGATGTCGAATTATAATTGATGGACATCATAAAAATCCTTTTTGATTGCTTTTTATCTTGGAGGGCGCCCTCTTCCCCTCTTAGAAAATGTCGGAGAGAGGGAACTTATATTCATATGATTTTCGAAAAGTTTAGAACTCTAACTTCAATTGTTCAGATGCAGGAATTGGACATTCCACCTAGATTAGAAATGGAATTGAACATGATTCCTAGGTTTTAATTGAAATTGGACATGTTGCCTAGGTTAGAAATGGAATTAGACATGTCAGGTTAGAAATAAAATTGGACATGTCACCTAGGTTAGAAATGAAATTGGACATTTCACCTAGGTTAGAAATGAAATTAGACAAGTCACCTAGGTTAGAAATGGAATTGGACATGTCACCTAGGTTAGAAATGGAACTGGACATACCACCTAAGTTAGAAATGGAATTGGACATGCCACATAGGTTAGAAATGGAATTGGACATGTCACCTAGATTACAAATGGAATTGGACATGTTACCTAGGTTAGAAATGGAATTGGACATGTTACCTAGATTAGAAATGAAATTGGACATGTTACCTAGGTTAGAAATGGAATTGGACATGTCACCTAGGTTAGAAATGGAATTGGACATGTTACCTAGGTTAGAAATGGAATTGGGCATGTTACCTAGATTAGAAATGGAATTGGACATGTTACCTAGGTTAGAAATGGAATTGGAAATGTTACCTAGATTAGAAATGGAATTGGACATGTCACCTAGATTAGAAAAGGAATTGGACATGTTTCCTAGATTAGAAATGGAATTGGACATGTCACCGAGATTTGAAAGGAATCGGACATGCCAGATTAGAAATGGAACGTGATTTGAAACAACGTTCACAGTCCCTTTAAGACAAAAGTTTAGTTTTTTAAATCAGGACACGTCCTGTATGAAGAAAATTAAGGAAGGAAATTAATTTCTAGTAATTGTTTACTTTATAAATCTAGAAATGTATCTTGGAATACATGCATTTAATTTAACTAATTAAAGAAAGTTTGGTAGATGAAAGTGTTAAATTGTTTATTCAGTTTCGCGGAACGCTTTGAATTTGTAAAACTTCGCAATTATGAAATATAAGTTTAAAAAAGACATTTTATGTTTTATTAGTTTTCATTTCAAATTAATTTAGTATCAATACTAGTTTGACTTTTATAAACTTATTTTTTCATATTAAGAGATTCTCAGGAAATGATTTTTGCAATTGAAAAAAAAGATTTAAAAGTAAAAAATAGATTTCAGATTCTTTAAACTTTCTTTCAAAAAACCAACTTCTATGTGATAAATATAAAATTAGTATTATAGTTTTTGTAACTTAAATGTTTTAAAGTTTTCATGATTTTCTGAAAAATTAATGATTTAGATTCTATGTTACGTCGTCCACTTCAGTTTATTTACCCCCCCCCCCCCTCCCCTACCCTACTCCACAAACTGTGTCTTGCAAAAACATTATTTTCCATGCCCAGGCAATTTTTCTAATCTTTTAGATTTTTAATATTATTACTGAAGAAAAATATATGATTTGGTTTGATTTTTAATTGACATTTTACCCAATGGATTTTTAAAATTTAATTGCTTTTAAATTGCCCATGAGACAGTTTTCCAAATGGCTAGAATCCAAAGTGTGTTTTTCCAAAAATTAAAGGTTTTCAATTTTATAGGATAAATTTCCAAATCCCAGTCTATTTCACACAATTTTTTAGTTTATATTTTTCAATTACAATTTGGCATTTTTCCACAAGATTAATTTTTCAAAATGCCAGTTTTTTCCTAAATAAAATATTTTTGAATGGTCATTTTTTCATTTTCCAAATGATTAATTTCTTGAGTGCATTTTCTTTATCTAAAAAAAAGAATGGAATAAAAATACTGCGTGTTTACAGTTAGACAATAAATATTGTATGAACAAAGCATTTCTTCGTTATTTGTTGAATATTTTATCTAAGGTCAGACGTGCACACGGATAATCATTGTTTACAGTATTAGTGATTCATTAATTTTTGTATATTTTAATTAATGTCGTTTCCCACAAAAGGAAAAAAAATTTAAATGTTTTTATAATTTATTTTCTAGAAAGGAAAAAAACTAACTGAAAGCGATTGATTGTTTTGTTTCACCATGGTTACTTTTAATTGTGGTAATTCTCTACAAACGTGATTTTTTGCTAAAAACAGTAAAAACAATAATCTGTCTTTGCCACAAACTAAAATTGCCTAATCCCTGCAAAGATATTTGGATTATAAAATCAAAGCCAAAGACTCAATGTCTTTGTTTCTAAATTCTGTGGTATTTCTCTTTTGTACAAAAGGAAATAACTAGCTGGAAGGAATTGATTGTTATTCTTAAAATTCGATTACCTGTTTTGCAATAAATTCAATAAAGGTAGATTTAGAATAAGACATTGTACTAACTAGATAAATGAAGATTTACTAATCAGATAAAGTTTTAAAATCTTGAGATGAATGGTTACAATTACAAATACAATGGACAGTCCCTTTAATTAAAGAATAAGGTTTGTATGAAACTATGATGAAAAATGTTCGAAAAATAAAAAAAAAATTTAAATGGGTCTAAATTCTCAATAAGGAAACAGAAAGACAAGCAACCTTTTGAAAATCTCAAAGGATCCAGGAACGTGAAGAATAAAAAATGTTGCCCCCCCCCCCCTAAAATACAAGCAAAAGTTAAATGTTATCAAAGTTTTTTAATTTTAATTCCAAAGTGTTTGATTGTAAGATAAAAGCCTGTTAGTGGATGGAGTGTGTATAATTAGACCAACCACCTCGTATCATAGTAATACAGTTGCCAACTCAGGACTCTTCCAAATCCTAAAACATTATAATAATTAGACCTGATATATTAACTCAATTCTCGTGAAAATACATCATTTTTAAATATCCCAACTCCCAATAAAACTGTCTAAAGGAATTGTAAAGTTTACAATATTTGATTTCAAAGATATAAGGATTGGAAAATTCATGTTTCTGGCAATGCAGGTTAATGTAGCAATCTTAGTTTTGTGTTAATGTAGCAATCTTAGTTTTGTGTTAATGTAGCAATCTTAGTTTTGTGTTAATTTATCAATCTTAGTTTTGTGTTAATGTATCAATCTTTGTTTTGTGTTAATGTAGCAATCTTACTCTTGTTAAAGTAGAAATTTTAGTTTTTTTATAAGTGCAATCTTAGTTTTGTTAAAGTAGCAATTTTAGTTTTGTTAGAGTACTAGTAGAAATCTTAGTTTTGTTATAATAGCAACTTTAGTTTTGTTATAGTACTATACGAGTAGCAATCCTTCTTCTGTTATAGCAGCAATCTTAGTTTTGTTATAGTATCAAACTTAATTTCGTTATAGTTTCAAACTTAGTTTTGTTATAGTTTTATTAAAGTAGCAATCTTACTTTTGTTATAGTTTCAAATTGTTTTTGTTTTATTAGCATTTTAATTTTGTTATAGCAGCAATTTGAGTTTTGTTATAGTAGCAATCTTAGTTTTGTTTTAGTAGATATCTTAGTTTTGCTATAGTAGCAATATGAAATTCCAAATAGAAATTTACACGATTTGTTTACTTTTTCGTTTTAATCATAAATTATTTAAAAACCTATTTATACACACTGTGATAGAACAAATATTATCAATCAAATATTCTGTATTAATTATGAAAAGCATATAAATTCCAATTTTCTGCTAGTTTGTTCTTTTGTTTGTTTGTATCCCATAGACTTCAAAACGGCTGAACCGATTGGGTACAAAAATGTCTTTCTAGAATTACAAACAGTCCCAGAGATTCCTAATATATGTTTTCAAAAAAAAATTTTAAATCCTGAAAAGGAACTAGAAACACTCAGCACAACTTCTAATTTTCTAATCCCTATGTATTTGTAACCTGATGTTCTGTAACGTTGTATTAAAACCTTAAACTCTGTTTAGATCAATTAAGAATCAGATTTAAATATCAAAGGTTTGCGCAGTAATCAGTAATCACTGCAAACTAGACACAAGGAGAAGGTCAAGCTCATCACTCCTGTATGCTGAGTCCATAAGCTCCTCCGAGTCCAATCAGGGATGTGTTTGTTGTCTATTCTGAACCAAAACAAATAGTATGAAGGTAACATCTTTCTTTCTTTCAATCTCATTATCCAATAAGAGTTATGAATCCTTCAATCGCCGCTATCAGTAAATGGAAATATTTACTTCTACTGAAACTAAAAGGTCAAGCGACATAACTATAGTACAACATTGAGATCTCTTAGTTCCTCTTGTATTAATTTTATTCATAAGTATGAAGAAATTAAGCAAATTGTGTCTCAAACTCAGATTTTTAAATCCTTTTATCTTTGCATCCTGATTGTTTAAACCTTGGATATTTTGCAACTTTGGGCTCAACTTATAAGGAATAACAATATCTGAGTTTGTATTAAAGAATAAATACCTTTATCCAAATACATATAAGAAAATCATACCAATTATATTCTTCTCAATAGCTCTTTAATAAAAGAAGTTATAACATATAAGATTGTAAAGGAATATTTATTGTTAATCCACAAAAAAAATTACGGAGAATTTCTGCTGGTTGTTTAAATCGTAATAAAACATACTATTGAACACATTTCACACGTGCATCTACTAATTAAATCTAATCAATTTTATGGAAAATTGCTCAATTCCTTTGATTTAAAACATAAAATATTTTAATTATAAATCAAACCCCTGATTTAATGGTTCCCTAAATTTGTCTTAAAGTGAACTCTATATTAGGGATTCAACCGGAACTCTCCAACCTGTCTCCAACCAGCAATTCTCCGTCCGTGAATATTTCTCCGATTATAAACCTGAGTACGGAGTAAGGTTTAGGTTCAGGTGAGCTCCGTCTCTGAGTTCATATTTCCTCTAGTATGTTTCCTCCATTCAGACTGTAAACTACGAGAACAGGCGTTGAATACAAATTTCAACTGGCCCGCCATATCTTTTTCTGGTTCTTGATTCTACACATATTTGATGAATACCAATAAGAACCGGACACTAATGTAAGGTCATCACTTTAGTTTTAGTAGAAGTAAATATTTCCATTTACTGATAGCGCCGATATAAGGATTCATAACTCTAATTGGATAATGAGATAGATAGAAGGATACATGTTACCGCCATGCAATTTCTTTTGGTTCAGAATAGACAACAAACACATGACTGAACCCTGATTGGATCAGGTGCTATGGACTCGGCTTACTAGAGTTATCACGTAGAATTACGTCTACAATCACTTTAACATTGAAGTTGTTCAGTAAAATTCTATTTACGTGCAATTCTTAAACAACTTACAAGCACAGAATTCGACTTTAAAGGGAGTTTTCATAGCATCACTTTCCCCACCATTTTCTCTTTAAAGATAGAAGAAAAATTAGTATCGATTTCGAGTTCAAAACCTCCTTTAATGTTCTGCAAACACTTCATTTAAAAAAGACCTAAAAATCTTTAAATTTGACGATCTGAAGGATGGTATATTGGTCCTTTCACACTATTTTTGGGGTAAACGATATTATTTAACACCAGATTGGAAAAGGTCATTTTTCTGCAGTTAATGGCTGTACATTAAGAAGAGTTATGAAGTAGATGTCCGTGAAATCTTAAATTTGATTTAACCAAAAAGATCGAATAAATTGTGTTCAGACGTCTCATCTCATCCTGTGTGAGTAATCTTGCAGTTATTTAACAAGCATAACAAAAACAATGCTATTTAAAAGCTTAAATGCAGATGAACTGAAATGCATTGTTCTAAAGAATATAAAGAACACAAAATAAAGAAAAAACAAGTTAAAAAAAGTCTTGTCAATTAAAAGACTGTAGCAGAACTTTTTCTAGACAAAAAGTTGTTCATAATTTAGCCGAAATGACATGTTCAAAGAGAATAAGTTTTTAAAAATCAATTAAATTTTAAAATAATCAATATTCATAAAATTAGTTTAATCATTTTAAATTAATATTTGTTTTTGAATGACCATGGCAAAAGTACGATGTTATAATAAATAAGTTTTTTTTTTAAATATTTTGTTTCCACTAATTTACCTAATTTGTCAGCTCTACTATTAATTTGTGAATTCCTTCCTTCTAAAATCAATTATAATCTTAATCTTAATCTTAATCCTGAACTTGAATTCACAATATCCATATACAACCTAACCTACATTCTATATTATGATAATATCAAACTAAACAGATTAACAGGTTTTCCTGCATACATTGGTGAATTTTCAATATAAGGAAAAATCCAATTTTTAAAGTAAAAAAAATTGACCCCTTTTGTCATATATAAGTTTTAGGTTTAAGCAGTTATTCGATCGAAACAAATCATCTAATAGCCACACAAAGAAAATATAAGAACATTTATAACGTATCTTATTTTGAAAAAAAAAAAATGTAGCATTGATTTTGTACATTAACCTTAAAATATAAAGTTCAAATCTTTAACACATTCTAGGCATACCATCTTTAGGATTAGATTTAATAAACACAACTCTAAAAGTTATTCATCAATAATACAGAGATCCTCTCGACTTTAAAGTTTCGCAACGCCTTTAGCCTTTTCTTTTAACTCACCAACATACTTATACTTTTTTACAGCCCTAGGCGTATACATTTTAAAAAGGCAATGTGCTTGTTTCTAGCTTAAGCTTAAAAGAGTTATTGTAAAAATACTGCTCAATTTGTTGCTTGCAGTGTAAATAGCGATGAACGTTATAAACCAACTTATATTCATTGAACCAGCATCACTGTTAATATAAAAACGAAATAGAATATTAATTTTTTTTGAAGGGAATCCCTTCAGATGTTTTTTATTAAAAAAATTGATTTTTTTCACTTGTTACCTTTTTGTTGGTTTATGCGTACATCAATAAAAATGAGCGGAAACCAATAGGATGTGAAGTTTATATGGCAGATATTCTGTTTATATACATCTCTACTTTCTAAAAGTCTGCATGTCAAATTGAAGTAGATTCTACGATATCATATACATGTTTTTGATCATAGGTACTCTTATAGAAGAGCTATTGATGAACAAAAATGATTTTTTTTTTTTGCAAAAATTGTTCAATCTGGTTGCTTTTGTAATAGGCTTCTAAAAGAGCTAAAAAATGTTGAAATCCAATGACTGGGAGAAAGTCTAAATATAGATTTAGTTTGGTATAGGTAAAATAAGGCATTAAGGCAATATGTCTGAGGACTCAGTTTTAAGTAATGGGCATGTGTAGTTAGTTAGAATAGTCAGAAAATTTGAGCTTCATAGCTCAAATACTTTTTTTAATTTATCGCAACAAAACGGGGGTAAAATTGACCCCCCCCCCCTCAGGACAAATAGAGTTAAGTTTAAGAGGGGTTATTGAGAAAATACTGTTCAATTTTTGCTTGTTGTGTAAATAGCGATAACTATAATTGAATCGCATGAACGTTAAACCAACTTCTGGTTCAACTTGAAATTTGAATCAGAACACACTGTACTGTGTTTATATCGAAATGTAAAACAGTTTAACCCAATACTTCGGAGAACTCGAAAAATGTATAAAATGTCGTATTCTTAACTGACTTATAATCGAATGCAGCAGATATTTAGTTTTTTTAATTGAAAGATTTTACGGAGCTCGTTAAACCTGTCCTTGCCTATTCAATATTCATGGCTATTTATCTTTTCTTAATATGTAAATTCCATGCACGATATCATATCCACGTTTTTGATCATAGGTCCTCTAATAGCTCGGGCTATTGGTAAGACCAAAAATGTTTAGAATTTCTTGTATAAAGCAAAGAAACAAATTGAGTCTTCGCAAAAAAAATCTAATTTTCAAATCTCTTTATCTTTGCAACTTGAAAATGTAAACCTGTGATATTTGAACTAAAATCATTTGATCTAATAAAATGAATAGTTTGAAATATTAAAGTCTGCACCATCAGGTTGCCAACATTTAGAAATTAGAACTTGTGAGTTTGTGGCAAAAAATTCATTCCTTGTCCCCTCTTATATAATACTTTTCATTCCTTGTCCCCTCTTATATAATACTTTTCATTCCTTTTCCCCTCTTATATAATACTTTTCGTTCCTTGTCCCCTCGTATATAATACTTTTCGTAAATTCAAGAATACATGAGCTAAGAGGTCACAAAGGCGTACCAATGATGTCCCGCACATTTGACCTAATTTAACAAATTATTTCAACTGCTAGTTCAAGTTGAGTTGGAAAGGTACGTCAGCAAAAGTACTTTAATCTATTTACTAACTTTCTCTATTATTAAACTCATTCATAACTTTTGAGCTTGTGGACTACTATAGTTGAACCAAATTCAAAATTAATTAAATTTGTAAACAAAAGTTTCTTTTTCAAAGCTAAATTTTTAGATTGTTTATATCATTAAGGTCTGTGATTTTAGATTAATTTAAAATTTCATCGAAGAGAAAGAACCTGTTGATGAAAACTTTAAATATTTTTCAAACTTTAGTAATCTCATTTAAATACTTCTAATCTTAAACTTTTTCTCACACAGGTGCACAAAGGTTCAGAAAGATTTATAAATATTTACAAAGATTCGAAAAGATTTTCCACTGTTCATAAATATTTTCAAAGGTACACAAAGATTTGTTAATGTTTACAAAGGTTCAATAATATTTACAAATTGTCAGAAAGATTTTCAAAGGATCACAAAAGTTCATAGATATGCACAAAGGTACACACCGATTTTCTAAGATCTACAAAGGTTGGTACTGATTTACAAAGGTTTGCAAGGATTCAAAAATGTTCGAAAATCTTTGCATTGCAGTTCACAAAGGTTAACAAAAGTTCATACAGGTTCATAAAGTAAACTTATATTCAGAAAAGATTAATTTTTTTTGAAATTTTTTCTTATAAAATTATTGTTTTGTGACTTCAGAATTGTTTTCCTAACTTTGCTAAATTATTCTACAGGAAATAAAAAAACTTATGAATGTATTATTAACTTACATGAAAAACTTATAGTTCATATGGTCTAATTTTTTGTTTTGTTTATGTTTAATAGGTCAAATTCTGATCGAAAATCTCAATTTTTTTAAGGATAAAGATATATATCAGCTTGCGTTTAGGTTTATAAATTTGTGTTACGAGTTTAATCCATGTGTACTTTAAACATCGTTGGGCATATTTGTTTTGTTCTTAAAAGGACTTTAATAATAATTTCGAGGGACACTCAATGCAAAGATGGCAAAAATCGATTTTCATTAAATTTTTGAAAATTTTTAAAATGCACGAAAATTTTGTTGAAATCTGCGAAGCGCCATAAAATCCTAGTTACTTTAAATAGGGAAAGTGTGAACTATTTTCTGCTCACTTTTACACAAATTTTATGAGAAAGTCATTGTCTAAACTTCAAATTAAAAGAAACATCTTTTGACAGAAATTTTATATTTTCCTTAGAACAAATAATTCAAACAAGGTGTTTGTTCATCCACTGGAAATTAAGACTTTTTTACAATTATTCTTTTTTATTTAAACTTTTTATAAATTCTTGGGTGCATATCGGGTCATTCAGAATTGACATTAAAATTCAATATTTATTTTCAGCAATATAGTTTCAGGGGGGGGAGGCCTGTCTGAATAGTTCAACAAATTAAAAAAAATATTTTTTTACTGTTTATCCGTTTTCGTCTGTTTTAGTTTGTTTTTGTTCTGAAATTGTCTGCATTCAAAATTATTCAATATTTCTTTTATCGAGATCAATTTTGTTTCAGTTGGGGTGGGGGGTGGGGGTGTTATGATAGACGACCAAAAAAATCTGAAGCATCAAACTGTTTGTTAATTTTTATTTTAAAAAATATACTCCAAATTGTGAGTAAAGCAAAAATGTGGTTTGTTGCCTAACAAGATTTTAACAAAACCCATAGTTTTTCATTTTCTAAAGAACAATAAACATGGCGTAAAAATCATACAGTCGTAGCTGAAATTAATAAATCTCGCTTAATTTACAGTTCGAATTTGGAATATGCCATACATTAAAAAGCTATTGAAAAGAGCTTTAGTAAAAATGGAAAGTCATCCCTGTTGCGTCACTGTGTATACTGTATACACCTTCATATTTTAAATGGCTAAACGATCTATATAACATATATTACCAACAAACCTCTCAACTAAACAGACCAAAAAAATAAAAGTTCAGGGACCCCTATCAACCCTTTTGACCAAGTTTTGACATAAACCATATTTTTTTATCCCTGTATCTTTAAATGCTGATGGTGTAAACTTTTGATAATAGATAGTTTGATCTAACAGAATTCATAACAAGAATCAGCGTTAATTACCAAAACATTTTGAAAAAAAGTTTTTTCTTTCATTCTAAAAACAAACTTTACGCTCAATTGCACAAAGGGGCGAGGTCGTATTTGGCAAGTTATCATGTACAGTCCCTTGAAAGCCACATTTATACTAATTATGTCTGGTATAAAGAATAAATTGATTGTTTGACTGGACTGTTGGTCCAAGGATCCCGGGGGTGCCAACAGAGTTCTTCATCATTCATCACATCAGGACTCAGGATCTTAATGTCTTCCTAACCTATAGGGTTATACTAATAAACTAAAGGGAGGAGTCACGGTTTATTAATGAAGGCGACAATATCAATTTCTTTGGGTAATGTGTTTAAAACAGCGGAGTTTTTAGGGTTGAATTTGAACATTTCCACTATTCTGACCTTCCATCGAATAGCCATAAAAATTTTAGACAAGTTAGTTTTGAAAAGTATAATTAGGGATTATAAAAATCGACATTTTTCAAAAGTTCCATCTGAATTGAAAAACGTTGGGATAGCAAAACCGTGTATTGAGTCTTTGCCACAAACTCAAATTTGTTAATCCAATATCGTTGCAACCTCAGTGGATGAATTAATTACCCGAGACTTTCTTAATATTTCAAAACAAATGTGATTTAACGGAATCTATAGAGTTTTGATTTAAATAAAAAAAAATCGAATTCGGCACTTGAAATTGTTAGACCATCTTTTTAGGTTTAGCTGCGTTACATTTGTGCCTTTCAGAGAAGAGAAATGTTTATATTAATGTAATTTTGTAATTGTTTTTTTTTTTAACATTGACGCCAATTCCTCCAACCCCCCCCCCCGGAAAAAAAGAAAATTGTTTATTGGCTGATATTATGATTAATTAATGAGATCTAAAGTCGAAAGTCGAGAAAGTATAAATAATTTTTGTCAAAATTAAGAAAAGTTATTTTGTAAATGTGTTTATTTTATATTAAGCTGAATATATATATAAATATATACAGGGTTACCCACAAATAATGAGACTTAAGACAGAGACGACTCTTCATAAAGTTTACTGTCTATTTCCTTATATTTAGGATCCTCTGCAACTTTAAAACTGGTTTTGTTGGTTGCCATGTCAATAAATAGGCAATAAAAACACAATATTCAAGGCAAGCAAAAAAACAAAATCTAATCTTGTAATCGTCATATTTTATTAGTTTCAGGTCGTCTTTACGTCTCATCCTTTGTGATTACCCCTGTATACATATATATTTAAGCATATATCCTTCATATTCTCATAAATATTGAATGGTTCCAATAAGCTGGATCATACCCACACTTTTTATTCCTATTTTATACAAAACCCTGCTATCTGCATGTCAAGTATCAGAGTACAATAAGAATCCAAACCATTTAATAATTTCAACACTTTATTTTTAAATCTGAAAAGAAGTGACCGGCTATGTAAGGTAGTTGAACTGAGGACGCAGTGTTGTGGAAAACTTCTTTAGGATTCATTTGAGACAAATTTCACTTTTTAAAAGTCTGTAAGTCCTGAGTTTGAGCGCAAATTCGACGTTCAAAACTCCTGATTTGGGGGTGGATACGCTTTCAGAATTAGTTCTTTTTAAATTATTAATTAACGACGACCTAGAATGTAAAAATATTCTACAATAAACTACAGACGTCATGTTTAGGAACATTTTGAGAAAATAAAAATTAATCTTATCATCGAAAGTAAGTAATCTTGTTCAATTATTAGTTTCTATTATCTCATTATTCTAGTTTCTTGCAGTTATTCACAAAGATGTTCGCAGATTTTCTATAACTATTATTGAAAAGACGACATTTAAAGAATTTGAAGAAATCTGCGAATAAATTCTAAGAAAATTAGAAATTCAATATAATAATGAAAACGAAATAAACGATTTTAGCATTGATTTATTGACAAATTTCTTCTGAGAAATATGTTCCTAGCCATCTAATTAGATTACTGTATAATTTTTACTTTATTTTTCGTTGTCGTTATTTAATAATTAAAAAAAAAACTAATTCTGAAAGCGTATCCACCCCCAAATCATGAGTTTTGAACATCGAATTTGCGCTCAAACTCAGGATTTACAGATCTTTAAAAAGTGAAATATGTCTTAAATGAATCCTAAAGAAGTTCAACTATCTTACATAGCCGGTCACTCCCTTTAAATACAAATTGAAAACCACAAAGTAAAGGTTGAACCTATTATTGTTTGCATTATTTCATGTGAGCCTCAAATATCATTTAAAGAAGACAATGCCACATTTACTAAAGTTTGAACTAACTCTTAATGTTTATAATTTTCAAAACTGTTTATTTTCACTCACACCTTATTTCTCTCCAAGAGCGACTTGCGCATTTCTACTACAGGAAAAACATATTTGAATATTCAGGATTAATTACTTTTAAGCGACAATTTCTTCAAATAATTGAATAGATAAACTTTTTTTAACTATCGTTGTAATTCGTGCATTGTCATCTTTACATGGATGGTTTCAATTAAACATGTTTACATTGATATTAGCATTTTCTTCAAATCCCTTCAAATTTAAAAGAGAGTCTTGGTTAATAATATCATTCAAATTCCAGAAACTCTAAAATAGATAAGAACATTATTAAACAGTTTAAACTTTATTTTCATTTCTTTTCATATTTCAAGATCACAAAGGAATTGAGTCTTTGCAACAAACTCAAATTTTCATCTTTGCAACCTGACGGTATAGACCGTATAAACTAGTCACTTTACTTATTCGATCTAACAGAATTCATAGTTTCATGAATATCTAAGGTCTACAACATCGGGCTGTTAAACTGATGATTAGAAAATCAGAGTTTGTGGCAAAGACTTAATTCCTTTAGATATTGAACAAAATGTTTTGAAGAATTTTTGTCAATGATTTTATATAAAGAATGAAGAAGAATGTGTAATTGTTTCTGGATTGATTTGATTAAAATTGTTTCCAAACAATCAGAAATTGTTCAGAAAGAGGTTCGGTTCAAACTCTGATTTTTAAACTCCCATATCTTTGCAACCCAAAATCGTAGACCTTAGAAATTTCAAACTATGCATTTTGTAATGAAAAATAACCAAAAAGTAAAATTACAACATTATGTTGCAAAGATATGGGAGATTATAATTTGTGGCAAAGACTGAATTTCTTAGTGCTTTCATGTTACACTAAAAAAAAGATTTTTAATGAACTTTAATGAAATCTTACTTTTTGCAATCCTGCATATTAGCCTACGATGTGACAAAATCGGACAAATATTTTCGAGTAAATTTGACTTTTTCTTTTTCATTTTCCGGGTTCATCTGAAACTCTGAAATATCTATTCTATAAAAATAAAATAAATAAATTGAGTTTTTGCCACAAACTCTGATTTTCTAATCTGTATATCTTTGTAACCCAATAATAATCAAAGTTAGAAATGTCAAAGGTTTGCACCATCAGGTTGCACAGATATAGGGATCAGAAGATTTGAGTTTGTGGCATAAACTCAATTCCTTTGAAAATATCTTTAATTCTATAATACAGGGTTTGATCGGTTGAAAACTCTATTCGATTTTCCTTGAAGGTTGGAGCTGGTTAAAGAGTTTGTTAGAAAATATCATTGATTAAATAATAATTTTAAAACCTTCATTCCATTCCATTAAAACATTAAATCATTTATAACCACTTGATTAAATAATAATATTAAAACCTTCTGTCCACTCCATTAAAACATTAAATCATTTATAACCACTTGATTAAATAATAATATTAAAACCTTCTGTCCATTCCATTAAAACATTAAATCATTTATAACCACTTGATTAAAGTGAATATTTGATACATGTTGCTGCATATCTCCTAGATTAAATAATAATATAAAAAAACCTTCTTTCCACTCCATTAAAACATTAAATTATTTAGAACCACTTGTTTAAAGTAAATATTTGATACATGTTGCTGCATATCTTCTAGATTAAACATTTTTTTAAATAAAACATTTTCTCCACAAACATATTAATAATGTAAAACGAAGAAACAACATTATGTCAATCTTTTACTAAAATATACTGAATACCTGTTTAATATCCTTTTTACTTTACCATGGTAGAAAATTAGCGATTTTTATTGAAAATACGCGATTTTTTTAATGTTGAATAAAAGCGATAATTAGTATTTGGTCTAAAATGTTCTCTCGCTTATTTGGCAGCCACCAAATTAATAAAAACGATTTGTTTATTGATAATCAGCGATTTCTTTGTGGAATATAAGCGATTATTTGTCTCTTCATGTTCAAAAATTGTTTTGTCGCCTAATCGGGTGCCATCCAACTTTGACACCCAATTTATTACTTATTTATTACTTTATTAATCAATACCCTATTAACTTATTTGAATTTGATATGGTTTGAGGTCTCTGAGGACTTTAGATCCATTGCGTTGAATTAACCAAAACTAATCAATGTCTGACACAAACTGATCTCAGAT
Source organism: Eurytemora carolleeae (assembly GCF_000591075.1). NCBI lineage: Eukaryota > Metazoa > Arthropoda > Copepoda > Calanoida > Temoridae > Eurytemora > Eurytemora carolleeae. The sequence continues at coordinate 170,269 of NW_019396565.1, read as the reverse complement.
GAGATATTCTAGGAAACAAACTACTGAGATATTCTAGGAAACGAACAAAACTAATATATTCTAGGAAACGAACAAAACTGAGATATTCTAGGAAACGAACAAAACTGAGATATTCTAGGAAACAAACAACTGAGATATTCTAGGAAACAAACAACTGAGATATTCTAGGAAACAAACAAAACTGAGATATTCTATGAACCAAACAACTGAGATATTCTAGGAAACAAACAAAACTGAGATAATTTAGGAAACGAACAACTGAGATATTCTAGGAAACAAACAAAACTGAGATATTCTAGGAAACAAAAAACGGAGATATTCTAGGAAACAAACAACTGAGATATTCTAGGAAACAAACAAAACTGAGATATTCTAGGAAACAAACAAAACTAAGATATTCTAGGAAACAAACAACTGAGATATTCTAGGTAACAAACAACTGAGATATTCTAGGAAACAAACAAAACTGAGATATTCTAGGAAACACACAACTGAGATATTCTAGGAAACAAACAAAACTGAGATATTCTAGGAAACGAACAACTGAGATATTCTAGGAAACAAACAACTGAGATATTCTAGGTAACAAACAACTAAGATATTCTAGGAAACAAACAAAACTGAGATATTCTAGGAACCAAACAACTGAGATATACTAGGAAACTAACTGAGATATTCTAGGAAACGAACAAAACGGAGATATTCTAGGAAACAAAAAACGGAGATATTCTAGGAAACAAACAAAACTGAGATTTTCTAGGAAACGAACAACTGAGATATTCTAGGAAACAAACAAAACTGAGATATTCTAGGAAACGAACAACTGAGATATTCTAGGAAACGAACAACTCAGATATTCTAGGAAACGAACAACTCAGATATTCTAGGAAACATACAACTCAGATATTCTAAGAAACGAACAACTGAGATATTCTAGGAAACGTACAAAACTGAGATATTCTAGGAAACGAACAACTCAGATATTCTAGGAAACAAACAAAACTGAGATATTCTAGGAAACGAACAACTAAGATATTCTAGGAAACGAACAACTGAGATATTCTATGAAACGAACAAAACTGAGATATTCTAGGAAACAAACAACGAAAAAGCAAAAGTTCAAAACATTTAAATTTCACATGACACTTTAAAGATGGAGGGCCACTTTAAGTTACGTCTTCAATGTCTTTAATTCTTTTAATGAATAGTATATTTCTAACCTGTAAAAATATGGACTGTTAAGTTTAGAATTATCTGCGAAACTTATTATACTAATTGTATAAATCATCAACTACTGGTTTAATTATTTTTGTATTTTTCAGGATTCAAAAACTCTTTTGGACGTTGCATATTATTTTATTAGATCATGTAAAGTGGATTTTAATGTGTTTATTTAATTTCACCGTTATCTTGATGAGCTTCTAAATAATTGACTTAAAATATTTATTTTTTACAATTATTATCATTTTTAAGCTTTGTATCACTCTCAGGATTAAATATAATCCAGCCAATTCTAAGACGAAAATTACCATTAAAATAAATTTGGCCCAGCTCACAAAGTTCTATCAATGTGAGAATTTATGAGAATTTATAAATTATTGTTTAATGTTTGTATTGGTATTGATATATTTATGCCTGTATTATTAATTAAAAGTTTGATTAATCTAGGCAGGAAAATGAGGCAAATTCAACTATACTTCCTACAACTATGGAATAGAACTCTTATGTACTAACTAGGGTTTAACATTTATCCGAATTTATGTGATTTCAAAAATGTTCTGACATTTCTTGTTCAATGTTAAAACCTGGAATTAAATATATAATCAGCCCTGCAATGTGGGAACAATGCACATTTGTTTTTGATTGAGTTAAGTAGGCATGTCAATGTAATTTTGCATGGCCTTCTCTATCAAGAGGAATAAATTCGTCGATTTCCTACCCTAACTCTGCCCATAAATCCACCGATCACTTGAAATCTGTTTCAGATAGGAAAAATGGATATCCCCATAATCTTTCCTTAGAAAAAGGAAAAAAAAGGGTACCGTTGTAAATTGGACAATTAGCTTTTCAAATGACGGGTTAATTGAAATTTTATTTACAACCCTTTCAGGGAAACAAGTTGAAATATTGGCACTCATTTTAGAAACCCTAGTACAAACCAACACTAACCAATTTCATAAATTGGTTTGCGATTATATCAATAGAATGAAGACGACTACTTATTGAAAGTCATCATCATTGTATTGATATGTACGAGGACGACTGTAATAGGCAAAGAGTTGAAAGGGGGGGGGGATTTGAGGTTTACAAATTTTGAAAAATTAAATGTTTAATTTGTTTACAGTTTTATTGAATAAGAAATATGGGTTCGAATTATTATTTCAAAGTTGGTTCCAAAACAAGAGATATTTGTACTTGTATCAAATATAAAGCCGCAGTATCCATTGATCAAAAAGCTTTTAGTGTTAGATCAAAAATCCTACTGCACTATAAATAAACAATCAGTTAAACCCCGTCTTCTCGAGTATATGGTATCACTCTAGTATGCTGAGTTCATTAGCTCCTGATCCAATCAGGGTTCAGTCATGTGTTTGTTGTCTATTCTAAACCATTAGAAATAGTATGGTGGTAACATCTATCTTTATATCAATCTCAGTATCCAATTATGAATCCTTCAATCGGCGCTATCAGTAAATGGAAATGTTTACTTCTACTGAAACTATAGAGGGTATGGTATAGGATGAATTGTAATTTCATTGTTTATTTACAATTACACTAGTAAATTACAAAATTTAACAGACAATATGACTCAACCCTTCGTTTGTGCAAAAATACAACTATGTATAAAACATAAATTGCCCATGGTTATATATATGGTCATATATATGGTTATATATGGTTATACATGGTTATATATGGTTATACATGGTTATATTTGGTTATATATGGTTATATATGGTTATACATGGTTATATATATGGTTATATATGGTTATACATGGTTATATATGGTTATACATGGTTGTACATGGTTATACATGGTTATACATGGTTATACATGGTTATATATGGTTATATATGGTTATACATGGTTATATATGGTTATATATGGTTATACATGGTTATATATGGTTATATATGGTTATATATGGTTATACATGGTTATATATGGTTATATATGGTTATACATGATTATACATGGTTATACATGGTTTGAATCATTGTTTAAAGTTTCATTGCAACTATACAGTGAAACCCTTAATAACGAATACATCGGAAGAATTCATCAAATGTCGTCTTGACAATTTTTCAATGAGCTTTATACTATATCACGTAAATTTCAGTATTTGTGAAAATAAATAAATAGCCATGAATATGCGGGAGCAGTTTTAAAGAGTTCCATATAATCGATGTATTCGTTATTAAGGGTTTTACTGTAGAAAAAAAGATCATATTAAAGTTTTTTCTTTTAATGTGTGTTGAGCTAATTTCTTGTACAACCTTTATATTTGAATACGGTTAATTTAGTTTCTCCCTGTTTTTGTACAGTTTAAGTCAGTTATATAAGTTTAATGTAATTACCTCCACACTGCTATAGCTTCAGTATAGTAATTACTTCTATTTACTGTTTAGCGCCGATTTAAGTATTCATCTCTTAAAAAGAGAGATAAATGTTACCGGCATACAATTTCAATTAGTTCATAATAGAAACCAAACACGTGATCTTGAAGCCTGATCTGAATTGGCATACAAGTGTGACCATTGCTTAAAAACTATTTTTATTCAATCTATAAATTTAGAACATAGAAACATTTATTCTTAAAATTACGTAAAAAGTGGATTTTAAAGTAAGATTTTAAAAAAATGCTATCCTGTTTAAATTTCCCTTGTTTTAAACTTTTTTTTTGTTCTGTTAATTATCATAAAATAGTTAAATAAAGCAGGCCCGTAGCCAGGATTTGACTAGGGGGGGGGGGAATATGACGCGTCGCAGGTGAAAAAAAAATTCGGGGGGGTTTTTTAATGATTTTTTAAACAATGTTTGATTTGGTTTTACAGTGGTATATGGTTTTTTTTATTACATTGTCAATGCACACTATAAAGGCTAACCTTTTTAACAAGTGTATTTGAGCTTTTTAGGGAGTACTGCTTAACTGACGTAGTCAAGTAATCATTTATTACTTTGACTTTGCAATATGAAAATGATATGATCTTATTTCTTATTCATTTTAAAAAAAGCTTTTCGCTTTTCAAGGGTCAAGGGGGCGCCTCACCACGAAAATGCCTCAAAAAAACAGACTCATAAAACATAGCATACCGGTCAAGGGGGGGCTAAAAGTAATAAAGTGTACAGGAGATTACCATTTCATTTCCATGGGACTCTATGCATATAATTAATAAATCATACTGTTTTAATTAGACTTAAACAACTATTAAATGACTATGAGTAAATTTTGATGTTGTATTATTTTTAATCAACAGAGTTTGCTGATCAATTGTTAGTTAGCCTGCGATAGGTCACAGGAGATACATGACTCAGGGGATGAGTTGAGAGAGTACACAAAAATTCCGTCCCACTTTTAATGAGTAACGCACAAATAGATTATAATTTGGTTTGGAAATCGATTCTTACTCGGGCTATATAATTTATAACTAGATTTTAGGAACTTATGAAAACAATTTCTTTTTATGGGGCTAGGGGGGGGGGTGCACCTGCACCCTTGCACCCCCCCTTGGCTACGGGCCTGAAATAAAGATGTCTATTTCAGATAAAATGAAAGTTGACTGTAGAATAACGGAAAAAGTTTAATTTAAAATTAACAACATCTAAGCTATGAGTCCCCTCTTCAACTATATAATAAGGTGAAAAATTATTAAAAATTTAAATATAAAAACATTTTTGAAAATTTTTAAATATTATTTATTAAAAAAAACGTTTTCTAAGCTGTGCATGCCGCAACTCACAACGATACCCTTTAAACCTTTATCTGCAAGCAACATCCGCCATCCCTGTACAAAAAGTTATAAAAACAAGAATATAATTAATATATTTTTGCTTACAAGAAGGTTTAAATGGTATCAATGTGAATTAGACCTTCCCAGCTTTAATTTGTCACTCATGCATACCAATGTTGACAATCCATGTAAACAATTTTAAAGTTTTAAACTTCCAATAAAAAAGTTTATATTTATTATTTATAAATATAAAAATTAGAACTCAAAATTGATAAAATCCCTTCTTTTTTCAGATTTTTGTATTTTGTAGAATATATTTATTTTTTACCACCTCTAACTCCCTAATCATCTATAAACTCTTGAAGCAATGACTCCATTAAATAATAGTTTCTGGCATGAACTCTATTATACAGAAATGCATATTTTTACTTAATCACTCTTTACAGTAAATAAACCTATAAACAATGATATATATGCCTATATATAACCTACAAGGACTTTAATAAGCATTACTTCATGATTAGCATAAAAATTAACTTTACAATTTTTGAAAAGTTAATGCAAGAAAAATCTATAGGTTATAATTGACACTTGTACTTTCTAATCTTTAAAAAGGAGAAAGATTTTCTAATCTCTATATCTTTGCAACCCAATGCCGTATATCTTAGATATTTCAAACTATGAATTCTTCTTGATCAGATAACCTAAATTTGAAATATCAAATGTTTTCGCTAGAAGGTTATAAAGATATTGAAATTAGAAAATCGGAGTTTATGGCAAACACTCAGTTTCTTTATCTTACTTTTTCCTCAAAGTTTACTAAGACTCAGCCATAAATAGACTGTTCAGGGTTTTTATCTTCATCATCTCTTAATTTATCAGGTTGAAGAAGTACCACTGAGTATTAACCAAGATGGTTGATTGTAGAATAAGAGACCAGTACAGCTAGGATGGTCAAGGTACTATCCACGTCAAACTAAAGTAAATTGAACTAGTATGGTCCAGGTACTATCCACGTCAAACTAAAGTAAATTAAACTAGTATGGTCCAGGTACTATACACGTCAAGCTAAAGTAAATTGAACTAGTATGCTCCAGGTACTATCCACGCCAAACTACAATAAATTAAACTAGGATGGTCCAGGTACTATCCACTTCATACTAAAGTAAATTAAACTAGGATGGTCCAGGTACTATACACGTCAAACTAAAGTAAATTGAACTAGGATGGTCCATGTACTATCCACGTCAAACTAAAGTAAATTGAACTAGGACGGTCCAGGTACTATCCACGTCAAACTAAAATAAATTAAACTAGGATGGTCCAGGTACTATCCACTTCATACTAAAGTAAATTAAACTAGGATGGTCCAGGTACTATCCACGTCAAACTAAAGTAAATCAAACTAGGATGGTCCAGGTACTATCCACGTCAAACTAAAGTAAATTAAACTAGGATGGTCCAGGTACTATCCACGTCAAACTAAAGTAAATGAAACTAGGATGGTCCAGGTACTATACTCGTCAAACTAAAGTAAATTAAACTAGTATGGTCCAGGTACTATCCACGTCAAAATAAAGTAAATTAATTAAGATGGTTGTTTGTAGAATAAGAGACCAGTACAATTAGGATGGTCCCGGTACTATCCACGTCACACTGTGTAAAGCTTATATCCTTGTGTAAAATATTTACTTTAAATTACTTGCAAATGTAAATTGTTAATCCGTTGCATAAAGGATATATCCTTTTGTAAAATACTTACTTTATATTACTCGTAAATGTAAATTGTAAATCCTTTGTGTAAATTATATATCCCAGTGTAAAATATTTACTTTGTATTACTTAATTGTAAATGTAAATGTAAATTATAAATTCTCGGTGTAAAGGTTATATCCCTGTGTACTGTGAATTATGTGTACTTTTAATTATGTAAATTGTAAATCCTCGGTGTAAGGTTATTTATCCGTGTGTACTATGTATTATATGTACTTTATATTAATTAAATGTAAATGTAAATGTAAATGTAAATGTAAGTTTTAAATCCTCGGTGTAAAGGTTATATATCCTTGTGTACTGTGTATTATATGCACTTTATATTTTATTAAATGTAAATGTAAATTTTCGCAGACATTCTCTTTAAAGAGCGGTATTTAATAAAGCTAAAAAAGAATGCAGAGCTTCCCCTCCATTTATCAACATATATACACGGTATTTACAGGTTAATAAAACCAGGCAATATATTAGTTTTCACATATAGGCTGTATGTTCAACATATATACTTTTCATTATATTGCAGGTTAATAAAACCGGGAAATATGATAGTTTTCACATAGGGTGTATTTTCAATATATATACTTTTCAACATATTGCAGGTTAATAAAACCGGGAAATATGATAGTTTTCACATGGGGTGTATTTTCGACAAATATACTTTTCAACATATTAAAGGTTTATAAAACCGGGCTATATATTAGTTTTCACATAGGCTGTATTTTCAAGCATCTAATAATAAATGCAAAAATATTAAACATAGACATAGATTCAACCGCAACTTCTTGTATTCCAAACAGGAATATAAAAGTAATGCATAGGAGCTGATTACACGCATCAAGCTCTAATTTCCTAATCCCTATATCTGTCGTACACCTTTAATATTTATTACTTTGAATTTTAAAAACAAATTGTCGTGGGTTAAAATATCAATTATCCTCAGTATCTGTAACCCCCCCCCCCCCCCCGAAAAAATGTTATGCTTGTCATATTTTAAAGTAAAAACTGAAATTTTCTAGACCCGAAATTTTGGTTTTCTGAACAAATCTTAAGGTTTTCATAATTTTAAGATTTTAAAACTTTATTATAGATGACGTGATAATTTTCAAGATTGAAGATTAAAATAATAAATTTAATATCCGTTTTTTTCTAATTTGTACATTTTTGGAAAGAATTAAAGAAACATTTTTAGGACTAATTAAAATAACATTTTTAACATAACATTTCCTTTTAAAGGGGGTTTAGGCTGAGAGCTAATCACTTTAGCTCTTGATCGCGACCCATGAAAGTTATATCTGATGTTCCTGTCTCGAGAAATTGATATAAAACTGTGTTTAAATTATACCAAAGTTTATATATGTAAAATTTAGAAAATCTTAAACTTAAATCACGTGACCAGAACTATCACCTATGGCAGAGCAGTGTCTCCGCCTGTATCACGTGACCGCTTTACTGCACTGCCATTGGTTGAATTTCTGGTCGTACGGACGTATAAATAATTTTATGAATGAAATCTATTAAAAATAAAAATAACAAATATAAAAGTAAACCTAACTTACAATTAGCTTTCTCTGGGATATCATTGTTTTCAGATTGGTTGCTTATTTGCGAAATTTGATCTTTTTAAACCTACTACTTTTATACAAAATTGTATATATATTAATTTTCGTATAAATTTGACAAAGTTGTATATCAATTTCTCGAGATAGAAACATCAGATATAACTTTCATGGGTCTCGATCGAGAGCTATAGTGCTTAGCTTTCAGCCTAAACCCCCTTTCATTTTTTCTTTACAGTCTCTTTAAATATTGTGACTATTCTAGTTATTTGCCATTTTACATTATATCATTAGTTTTACATTTCAAGATCTTTTATTCCATGATAATGAATTTTTCGAGAAAATATGGTAACTCGTCAATTTTATTGAAGTACAGAAATGATCCTGTGAAATATAATATTCAAGATATATAGCGTCTATCCTACTTCATTTTGTAAGACACAGTGACAACGGAACTAAATTTAATGAAAGCCATTTTTGTTTAATATATTAATTAAACATATTGTGACCGATTTTTTAACTTTATTAATCGATGTATATATCTTAATATCAGATTCATTTTGGCTTTATAAATCAGAAAATTAAATGCTTTTATCCTACTGAGACACTAGAGGATCACTGATGCATCTATTCTTTTTTACAAATTCCGCCCAGAGAGAACTGGTTTCAATATGAACGCAGAGTATACGTAACTGCAATTAACTTTCCTTGCATTATAACCTTGGGGCTGGTTAAATTTCTGCAAAGTTTTTTTTAAATTATTGGAAAAGAAGAAACGGGAATTAATGGAAAAGAACAAACGAGAATTAACGGATAAGAACAAACGGGAATTAACGGAAAAGAACAAACGGGAATTAACGGAAAAGAACAAACGAGAATTAACGGAAAAGAACAAGCGGGAATTAACAGGAAAGAACAAACGGGAATTAACGGAAAAGAAGAAACGGGAATTAACGGGAATTAACGGAAAAGAACAAACTGGAATTAACGGAAAAGAACAATGAATTATATTTTCTTAGAGTATCCCTGACTTTAAGCGTAATTTCAAGTGATGAGTATGACACTCCATACACCAAGAAGGCAATGTCCCGATTCACAGTGGATTCACAGCTTTGTCTGATACATTCATAGAGAATAGAATATATATTAGAGTGGAATTTACTAGAAAAAAGTGTAAAATAGCCATTTTGTTGTACTGTTTCCATACTGCAGGTGTACTTCACATATTTGTGCTATATAACCTTTTGGGCTCTGGAACATCATTTTATAGAAAATCTAAAATTAATATTAAAAGAAAACCAAATTATGAAATAGGCTGGTTTCATAATTGACCAATGATCATTTCACATAGACTCTATGCCTTTCACTTTGCAAACGATGATTTTCCGTTATAACTATAAATCAAATGATGTTTTTTATTCACCTAATTTATTTTATAAAGTTTATTTAACAGCTTTAAAAAATTCTAAATTAAAATGGATAGTCTAGGGAACATATTGTATTAATGTACTCTACTGCATATAATTTGTGAACATTTACATGATTTGTACACTTTAAACTCCCTTTCAGGCTGAAAGGGACTGAAAAAATGCATACCGGGGAATTTTCTAAATTCCACTCTAATATATATTCTATTCTCTTTGGATAAATTACAATAAATAAATAAGATATCAATGTTTTAATTTTGGTTTCCCTACGAAAGTGAAAATTGCGCATTTCTACTGGAAGAAAATATATATATATATATATATAAATGATTAGAATTAAACCTCGAAAAATTACAATAAAGGATCAAGGGTATCGTTGTGAATTGAAAATTTATATATCTTTACATTACATAGAACATTTGAGCCATAAAAACTTTTAAAAAATGAAAAATTCTTTCAATTGAGAATTAGTTTTTATATGTTTTGTACGTTTTTGATAGTAAAAGCTAATGATAATTATTTTTTATTAAAAGATTACTGAGAATATGTGTTTCTAAATATTTAGATATATAATTATATAAATGTATTGTTATACAGAGTGTCAAGAAAAAAAGAATGATTTTGATTTTTAGGAGGTTTCTCTCATATTTTTGCCCATACGGCCCATGGGTAATCTAAATTTTATTTTTTTATATTTTTTCATTTTATCATGTTACACTTGCATAAACAATAATGTTTTAAAAGTCATTAAATATTTAACAAGATAAAAGGTTTTACACTAGGGCCAAAATTGGACACCCTGCATATATATATATCTATATATATGCAGGGTGTCCAATTTANTGAGGACTCAGGCAGTTAGTATTAAAGCCCGGTTTTAGGCCTAAAGGGAGGGCTTTGGGTATGTAAGAAAAGTCAGAAAATTTCAACAGCCTCAGACCAATACTTTTTGAGTTATGTAAAAAAAACTACAGGGGGGGTCAAATTGACCCCCCCCCCCCCCCAGCAGGAATAGGGTTAAGAATTCTAAAAAGTTGTACAAAATTGAGGATTCAAATCAAACTAAATGAGAATGATAATGCTAATGTTAGTCCTATACTTTAAAAAATAATATTGAATGAAGTGTCATTAAATAAATAAATGATAAAAGACTGAAAACATTCCAAGCAGTCGTCTCTGAAGTCGCATTCCTTGTGATTAACCCTGATATGATATTTAAACAAAATTATGATTCCCATCTGCTCTGTGCACAGGATTTGACTGTATTTGAGAACTTGGAGATTTAATAGATTTAGGATTTATGAATTTGCAAAGGAATTTACAATCTAATTCTGGAAATGTTGTTTAGAAAAAAAAATGCATATTCTATTTTTTCGAGTATTTACATTTCAAATTGGAGAAAATTGGTTTCAAAATATAACTTGAGGGAAATTGAGTCTTTACCACAAACTATGATTTTTTAAATTCTATAACCCAATGACGTAGACCTTAGATATTTTAAACTATAAATTCTGTTTGATCTAACAATCTAAGTTTGAAATATCAAAGGTTGACACCATTAAGTTGCAAAGATATAGGGATTATAACATTTGAGTTTGTGGTAAAAACTCATTTTCTTAAAGTACATTTTGTTTAATAATCGGAAGAAAAGCAAAATACCTTTGGTTTGTTCAATATTACAAACGAAACAAATGTTTTGTGTTTTTTAACAGTGAATGCATTGCAATATAAACCTGAAAATTGTAAAAACAATCTTCAAATAAAACTTTTTTTCCAATATAAGTTTTATATAAGTTTGCCTATTTTTTTCCATCTCAAGAATATTGCATTATTTGGATTTAAAAGTTGAAAATGAATTTGTTTTCCTATGATATAAATATTTATGTGTAATGTGTATTGATAATAGAGTTGAGGCCGCAAACTCAAATCGATCCATTATAGATACGTCTTTTTACCGATATAGGTCATTGTCCTCTCATTATGAAAACACCGGTTTTTATCATTTATGGCAGTTTAAAATAAACTATCTTGAAATCCCTGTTTCTTTGCAGCCTGATATTTCAAACATAGACAATTGGATCTTACAGAATTTATAAAATATGGTCTTTGACATGGAGTTGCCAGATATAACAATTACACTGCGCAAGGACGCCCTGAAACTCTTGAAGTAAAAAGGTCCCACTGTAAAATTTAGTCTTCTACAATCAGGGGAGTATCCAGGAATTTGTCCAGGGGGGGGGCTTAAATTTTTTCTTTCCAGGGGGGGCTTAGCACCCTTTGGGGCATTAAAACCCCCTGAAATCAATAGATTTCACTGGTCCAAGGGGGAGCTTAGCCCCAATAGCCCCTCTCTTAATACACCTCTGTCTACAATGAATATAATCTTTTACTGATTGACTTGTCACAGAGAGAAACAAGTTTATAGCTGTAGGGAACCAGAAATATAATGAAAAAGAGAAATATAAACTCCGGAAAGTCGTCGTAGAAGTCTCATTCATTCTGGCTAACCCTGTATATAAACTCAGTACTTTCTTAGTTACTTTCCCAAAGGCCTTTTTCCCAAACGGCAACTTCCCAAGTCTATCCTAGCCGTGCTTGACCCCCTAACCTGTTCTAGCAACTGCGCTCAGCCAACTAGTCCATCCTAGCCGCATCGGTCGGTCCCCAATTTAGCCTGCGCCACCTCAGAAGGCCTAGCCTAACCTTGGGAAATTGTCATTTGGGAAGTCGCCCTTTAGAAAATAACTTTGGAAAAATACCGAACACCCAGTATTGATCTTAACACAAATACATATTTATCATGTACACTGTGTGCAGGTACTGCTTCTGTACACTACGGTGTACTGCACCCTCATTCAACCGCTATGGAGCAGTCTCACTGTCAGTACATGCAAAGAGGTGAGACATAAACATTTTTGTTAAATTATTTATTAGAAAGTTAGCTCTGAGCGAAAAAGTTTAGAATTGATGGGATATCGAGACCAATTCTTGATCTCCTCTTTATGTTTATCTTAAGATTATCATAATTTTTATATTGATCCAGAAAGTGTCTGTTAATTAATCAACAAGTGTATCCTTGTTTATTTGAATCATCTTTAATATTATTATTATTTTTTTTGTTAAGACTGTGTTTTAACCCTATAACAGCTGGGGGGGTCTGAATAAATTCGGGGGGGGGGGGTTGCAAAGCAACTTCATTTTTCAAAGGTCAGCTCAATAAAAAAATGTCAAGAAAAATATCGGGAAAATGTTTTTAAATCTGTATCTTTAAATTACTATTCCTTTAAAGTAAAAAAATCAAAGTGATAATGTAAAAATGAAAGTGCAAGGGTAAAAAACCAGAGGTGGAGGACGTCAAACGAAATTTTTAAAAAACGAACGAAATTTTCTGTGACTGAAAGTGTCGTTCAGGAGAAAACAAACGAACTATGAACAAACAACTAGGATGATTTTTAAAATATCGGGTTGTAAAAAACAATTACAATCGTTCAAACGAAATTGAAAAAAAAATTTAAAAAAACTTTAGTTTTTTTTTTACTAAATAAACGATTTTTTTGACTGAACGATTTTACCGTACAAACAATTTTAATAAACGATCGATAACTGAGAAAACGAAACGAAATTAATGGAAAATAAACAATAATTTTAGTGTATTTAACGACTGAAAAAAACGAACGAAAGAACGATGAACGAACGAAAGGAAAAAAACCGAAGGCGTCTATCTCTAAATAGATGGGTAGCTTGTTAAGACCATAAAAGTTAAACCCTGTAGGGAGATATCTATTGCTGGCTGAATTGAACAAGTTTGTTTTATCTCAGGCCCTCATACAACTCAGCCTTAGCTTACCAAACAAGTTAAAGTTAGATCAGAAGTAAGGAGGATGGAGGGGGGGGGGTGATATCTGGGTACAGAGATGCATTCCACTCTGCATCGTATCGTAAACTCATCTTTCGATTAAAGTCCTGTCTGTGCCATGTCATTAATGCAATTGTGCATCAATGTTTTGCAAATATTTATCAGCTATTTGATTTATAATAATGCATTAATCTGGAACTTACCATGTTCCATGACACTTCATTAATTGAAATAAAGATGATAAAATAAAGCTATATAATCTCTGTTCTGGTGTCTGTCCGATCATAACTCAGGAACCCCTGGACCTATTTGCCTCAAATTTTGATTGGGGACCTCGGGAGTGCCACGGGAATTCTCTTAGTTTAGCTTAGAGATTATAAGTTGAGTGCAATCTACTTTTAACGGGAAAATCGTTATCTACGACAAAGTGCGTAATCAGTGGGGCTATATATCTCCTGTATGGTGTTTTTTCAATATTTTTTTTAATTATTTTATTCTTTTTTGGTATTCCAATGGCTCAAAAAAGCATAAATGTGTTAAGAAATTATTTCTTTCAAATCTAAAATTATAAAGATTGAATCACAGAATCACAGAAAATTCGCAAAATTGTAAAAAGTAAATTCGTATTTTTCAGTTATGGTCTAATTTTGAAAGAAAAGTTATTTAAATTCTCTAGTTCCTTTCTTCTTAGTACATTCTAAAGTTTTAAATATACGCTGTCCAGTTGAATCCGGAAGAGTCATCGAAAAACAACTTTTTCTTAAAAATTAGGCTAGAACTGAAAATTGAAATTTTTTCATTATAATTTTGCGAATTTTCTGTGATTCTGTGATTCAATCTTTAACAAATTTTAGATTTCGATTGGAATTTTTTATATATTCATTTTTGCTCTTCTGAACTTTTGATTTTGAGAGAAAAAAGGTTCGCGTTTTTTTTGGGTCATTAGAATACCAAAAAAAAAATAAAAAATTTGAAAAAACACCAAAGAGGAGAGTTACACAAAAAAGATACAATTGTTCACCAGGCGCCGCTAATCACACTTATTTTGACTCACCCTGTAAATATCTAAAGTAATGCTGCAGTCTGAACACAAAAATCTATTGTTTTTAAAACATTAAAACTAGATTGATACTGAGTCAGTGAATTGTTTCTAGAAGATTCAGGAAAAAATATTACCCGCATTACAATAAAGTTTCTTGACTTTGTAAAAGTATAAGTTTGATATAAGGTCTGCTATTATCAAGTATACAAAGTTATCCTAGACATAAATATTCCTCCTGTTTTATTCATACATTGCTGCAATAAAGCAAACAATAAAAAACTTAAAATTATAAATTATTACATTATTCTTTTTTTAAGTAATGTAAAATGTAACTTGGGGAAACAGCTGATATTTAGGAACACATTTTGGAAGGGTTTTCTATTCAACCTTTTCGTCTCCGTAATTATCATTTCTGAACCTACTCCGTAATTTATAATCCTCTCTGATCCTACTCCGTATTTTATCATCCTCTTTGACCCTATTACGTAATTCATCATTATATCTGCCCCCCCCCCCTCCTTTTATTCCCGAAAGAGGGGGGCCACACACTTTCTGAGACAAAAAAGTAGAAAATGAAAAAATGAAAAAGAGGGGAAAAAATTGGTCTAAAATCTAATTTTTGTTACCAATATTATGTGTAAAGGTTTATTTTTTTTAAATTAAAGAAAAATTGAGTGCTTTCTGAAATAAATTATATGGAAATTTTTATTTCTATCCTATTTTGCGAAATGATATGGGTTTACATTATTATTTTTGTATTTTGAAAATCTTATCCTTTTCTCTCCTTTTACTAGATTCATGATTCTACAGCATACATTAACATGGAGACAAATTGAAATTATATACAAAATATGGCCAGGTTCAGGAGAAGCTGTTTGTACTAACCCTCAACCTTGCATGGAAGTTTTTTCTATGAATTTTAGATGTTAGAAAACTGAAGATTTTCCTGCTTGAACTTTTTTTGATCTTTTGCAGGAAATTCACATCATTTACTTTCCTTGTATTAGGAATAAGTATTGGCTATTCGTGATACAAAAGTTTTCAGTTGTACATTTATTTTATATTTTAACTCAAATCTCTACACCTTATACCTCCAGATGCAAATAACTTCTCAATTTTTAAATAGCTATTAAGGGAACGAAAACATGCCAAATATCTATACTTAATAAAAAAATTTTCTCCTTCTTCAAGCCACTTTTTTTATCTATCTATACTATTTAGAACTTTTGTGCCTCCCCCCCCCCTTTAGAAATGCCTAGCTACGGGCCTGCAGTTCTGTGAACCTACTCTGTATGTCATCATCCTCTCTGAACCTACTCCGTAATTCATCATCCTCTCTAAACCTACTCCGTAATTCATTATTCTCTTTGAACTTACTCCGTAATTCATCATTATCTCTGAACCTACTCCGTAATTCATTATTCTCTAATCTTACTCCGTAATTCATCATTATCTCTGAAACTTCTCTGTAATTCATCATTTCATCTGAACCTACTCCGTGATTCATCATTATCTCTGAACCTACTCCGTAATTCATTATTCTCTTTAATCTTACTCCTTAATTCATCATTATCTCTGAAACTTCTCTGTAATTCATCATTTCATCTGAACCTACTCCGTAATTCATCATTAGGTCTGAACCTACTCCGTTATTTAAAAGTATTTCTGTACCTACTCCGTTATTCATCATTCTCTATGAACCTACTCCGTAATTCATTATTCTCTCTGTACCTACTCAATAACTCATCATTATATCTGGACCTACTTCGTAATTCATCATTTTCTATGAACCTCCTCCGTAATTCATCATTATCTCCGGACCTACTCCGTAATTCATCATTATCTCTAAACCTACTCTGTAATGCATCATTATCTCTGAAACTACTCCGTAATTAATCATTATCTCAGAAACTACGCCGTAATTTATCATTAGCTCTGAACCTAATCCGTTATTTAAAACTATTTTTGTACCTACCCTGTTATTCATTATTCTCTCTGGACCTACTCCGTAATTCATTATTCTCTCTGTACCTACTACGTAATTCATTATTCTCTCTGGACCTATTCCGTAATTTGTCATTATCTCTGAAACTTCTCTGTAATTCATCATTTTCTCTGAACCTACTCCGTAATTCATCATTTTCTCTGAACCTACTCCGTAATTCATCATTATCTCTAAAGTTACTCCGCAGTTTGTCATCCTCTCTGAACATACTTGACTTAAGAGTATTTTTGATGCATTTCTATTCAAACTTTCAATGAATTGTAAAATCATTGATCCATTTAATTCATTCCAATCCATTCATTTTAAATCAGTTTTTATTTGAAAACTCTCACATAGTTTCTAGAACTAATGTTCAATCCCAGGAATATTTTCTTAAGATAAAATCTTTTTTTTTTGACAAAAAGGAACTGATTTCATGCCTCAAGCTCTAATTTTCTAATCCCTTCATCTTCGCCTCCTGTAAAATTTTGATATTTTAACTTTTGAATTAAAATTTTAGGCTAGTAATAAATTTGTTCATTCCACAGAAAATGTAAAAAAGTGTAGAAATAAATAGACCTCTGTTGTGTGTGATGTTAATATTATTTTAATGCAAAAGTCTTGTTTTGTAACTTTTATACAAATATAAGTTTTGCTAAGAATTATTTAGTTCCTGGAAGAATAAGATATTAACTTAAGATCGAAAGACTCGACTGTTTATTGAGAACTTACTTTTAATTTAAATTTTGATAACATTAATAGTTAGCTGAGTAAGATCAAAGGGAGAGACGTCGCGACACTTTTAAGTGAACCCAATCTTGGAAATGTATGCAACTTTTTACAACAGCCTGTATCTTTATTCTGCAGATTGCAAATTCTTAGGCCAATTATTTGAAATTTTAGTGCAATGTAAATAAATCAATATGTTGAAAAATATGAAATAAAATGTTTAAATATTTGCAGGGTGTGCGAGGGTTGTGTATACCAAAAGACTATCAGAAATATGATCTCCCTTCACCTTACCAGACTACATTCGTTACCATAGGAGTTAATCTTAAAGATATACCCAAGGTAAGAAATATCTAATTAAAGGGACTCTTCCCGTAGTTTCATCATGCATCACCGTTTCAATTCTTATATTTAATAAACTATTGACTAGCTAAATGGGCCAGATTTTTTTTCTGATCCACTTTTTTTTTGATTTTTTGATTTTTATATTCCACAAAATAAGATTTAAAAGAATTTATATTGTTGCTGTTCCTTATCAGATAAAGGTATGAATTGTTCTTGGTTTGTTTCTCTCCAATAAACTTTAATTGCTCTAAATTATCGGGTCAAACTTTGTGTGGGACCTTACCTTTCCCCAGAATTAAAATTTGTGAATATTCACAAATACAAACTGAAGAAAATCTGCTAATTTTGTTGGGATTCATTTGAAGTTTCCTTAGTTTCGTTTAATCATCATAAACATATATTCTGTGTCCCGAGCGTGATATTTCTATGCAAATTACATACTTCAGCTGAGTCCTATTCTTCCAAACTTCTTATATATTTTCTTATGTTTCTTGCCTCCTTTCTTTTATCTGTAATTGTTTGTATTCCCTCCTATACATACTGTGTCTTCTTATATATTTTCTTATGTTTCTTGTCTCCTTTCTTTTATCTGTAATTGTTTGTATTCCCTCCTATACATACTGTGTCTTCTTAAATATTTTCTTATGTGTCTTGTCTCCTTTCTTTTATCTGTAATTGTTTGTATTCGCTCCTATACATACAGTAAAACTTGAAAACTGTGAAATTAATATCATGTTTGTACTGACTTTTACTTTCTTTAAAAGCTAGGATGTTGTATATGTATCTAAAGTGATCAGATTTAGTAATAGTATTTTTAGTCACATTTCATGAATAAATCATTAGTAACATTTCACTGTATTTGTTTAATATATTACAACTCTTCCTTGTATTGTTCCTATCTTATTTTTTCCATGGAAGGGACTGACGTCGTAATTTGAATTGACCCTCCAAATATAGAGAGACATACTCAACGTGGTTATAGTGTATATAGTGATGATGTACGCTAATCCTTTACTAATAAGTGCATAGGCCATAAACTATACCGAGAGCGTACTGCATATTTGTTTATTATAAGTTGTTTCTGGCCTAACCTTTAGTATATAAATATTAGTATAATCAGTTGTAAGTGTACAGTACAGCTAATTGAACACACAGGTAGAGAACTATCATCCCCCCTGGGCATACTCGATGCACAACAATACCCTGAAAACCTTAATCTGATCAAAAATACCTTGAAAAGACCTGAATTCTGATAATTTCTCCATTGTTTCACATTCAAGAAATGTGAAATTTCAGTTTGCAGCGAAACCACAATTCACTGATATCTAGACCAACTCTGAAAGTTAAACATCAAATTTGTAGACAGCCTCGACTATGAAGCGTCATAACGCGTTGGCCTTTGGTTTCACCGCACCAAAAAAGTTTTTTTGTAGCCCAAGACATATAAATTCTAAAATTGCAAACAGCTTGTTTCTAACTAAAGTTTAAAACTACAGTGACAAATAAAATGAAAAATGTTCAAAACTAAAAACATCTAATACATACTTCAGATCAGAAAAAGTTAAATTGAAAGGGTACCTTTGTGATTCGGACATCCCCTTCATCCATGAAGAGTCAATTGAAATTATGTTTACAGTTTCTTTAACATCTTTATATTTCATTTTACCCTTGGTTTCCTTCTTTTTAATAATATTTCTTTTGTATTATTTCAGGGTTAAAAGTGGTCAAAGAATATGTAATAATGTAATGCTAGTAATTTCAGAGGTGTACGCATTTTTTGTACTGCAGTGTACTGTCTCTATAAAGTAAACAAAAGACGGATGTCACAGCCTGACATGAGATCCATCTTGCATATAAAAAAATCAATGATATATTCTGGTCACAGGAATTATAAAAATTATCAAAATTAAATGCTTTTATCCTCCTTGGATACTAAAGAAACACTTATACATATATTCTTGTTTACAAATACCGCCCAGAGAGAACTGGTTTCAATCTACACAGTGAGAATTCGCAACCGCAATGAACTATCCTTCCCTGATTCCCTTGGTCTAGGATAAGACAATTTACGGGCCGAGCCATGTTATAGGGGGCTGAGCTCGATGCACATTAATAGGAGGGGAGGGGTCCAGGAAGGGGTCCTAAAAGCATTCTTTACGAAATTAACTAAAGTGTACCGTCTGTTTTATATTATTTATTCAATATTTCTTTTCTTTCATTATTTATAAAATATTTGCAAATGATTGATGGCTTTAAACGTTGATAATTTAATTAAGACCCGTCAATTTGGCCAAATTTATGATCTTTTCTTGCACACTCATAATTTGTAAATTTTT
The DNA here is from genome assembly GCF_000591075.1 of Eurytemora carolleeae. NCBI lineage: Eukaryota > Metazoa > Arthropoda > Copepoda > Calanoida > Temoridae > Eurytemora > Eurytemora carolleeae. The sequence goes on along the minus strand of NW_019396565.1, from coordinate 150,266 downwards.
ACAAAGGATTATAGGAAAGCCAGGAGTTTATAATGTTGATTAGATTTTATGCCTTATATAAGTTTTAGACAAATTGAAGGGGGGGGGGGGAGTGTGGGAGTGTTCTAATAGTCATACGTATTTTTTATCCATGAACGATAGACATATATTTTTTTTAACCTCCTTATCAATATATATGTCTGTTCTATATCCGCGAGCGTGTGTCTTAGGGGAGGAAAGTTCAAATCCATGATTTGGCTCAAAACTGGCTGAAATTGAATTGAAAAATACGATATTATAAGTTTGTTCTTACATTTAGCTAATACATGAAATGTGATAAGTTATTAATTTAAAATCAATAATTTTCATGATTTCTTTTTGAAAATACAAAGAGGAAACGGGATCTTAAAGTGATGTTATGGCTCTTTATATATTAATCTTTCTAAAGGGGATAAATTATTTTGTGAATAAATGTCCCATTATACCTTCTGTATACCTTAAGTACGAGTATAACGTGTACAACTTGCTTGAAATGCCTAAAAGTCTTGGCTGTACTTTAATGAACTGGAGTTTTTCAGTGATTCAAATATCTCTTTATAACATATTTTCTCAGGTTCATACTTTTATTGTGATTAAAGAAAGTTGTTTATGTATGTTTTAATGGCTAATTATTTCTACATTTTAGATTTTTACAAAATATGGATTATGTTCCTAATGCGTCCAAATTTTGAGAGATGTACGTAAAAGGAAAAGGTTTTTAAATGAACTCTCAGAATATTTAATTGATAAAATGTAAAAAATGAAAATTATTCTTTTCGACAATTTTTGATAAAATTTTTATTAATGTTTACTTTATTAATATTTTCTCTTGCAACAAAGAAATTGAGTCTTTGCCACAAACTCTGATTTTCTAATCCCTATATCTTTGCAACCCAATTTCTTTTACCTTAGATATTTCAAACTATGAATTCGGTTGGCTCAGATAATCTAAGGATGGAAAATGAAAATCTTACACCATCAAGTTGCAATGATAACGGGATTAGAAAATTTGAGTTCCTTTGTTACACATCATTGTGTCCAAACCTGACAAATACATGGTTTAGAACATTTCTCCCCTGTATTTACTGCAGTATTTCTATTAAACTCTCCTGTGCTAGCAGCAGAAAAGGAATTATATAAATAGCGTCCAAAATATTTTATCATTGACTTCATACAAAAATTGAGAATACCTAAGATTAAAATTTTGTATTCCTCTTTTTCCCTAGTCAAAAATTATTAGGTATTACCTACAACTAACATTTAGTGCGTAAGAGTCCATAAAAAGGCTCCAAATACCATAATCATCCTTTTATCTGGACACCCTATACATTTGGTGAGAAAACACAGAGAATATAGATAACCTATAAACAATGCAGATTCATCTTTACATCTATATCCGTCTCAAGCTTAAACTAGACCTTGAGAATATATATTTACTGTACAGACAAGAAGAGTAAAAAAACGACGTCGTCAGCTTTAAACACATCGTTTTTATGCAAATCTTATAAATTATATTTTTGCATTACTTTTAGAATTAAAATTTGATTTTAAAGACTCATATATTTTTTCACTCATCATGTTTTATAAAATAATAAATAATCATAGAGTTTTCTACTTTTCCTGAACCTTCCTAATGTTAGGATATTTTTTTCAACAATCCTAGGCCTTTTCTAATTTTAGGAAATCTTCCTAACAATCCTAAACCTTTCTAATTTTAGGAAATCTTCCTAACTATCCTAGACCTTTCTAATTTTAGGAAATCTTCCTAACAATCCTAAGCCTTTTAAACTTTAGAAAACCATCCTTACAATCCTAAACCTTTCTAATTTTAGGAAATCTTCCGAACAATCCTAAGCCTTTTAAACTTTAGGAAATTATCCTTACAATCCTAAACCTTTCTAATTTTTGGAAGTCTTCCTGACAATCCTAAACCTTTCTAATTAAAGGAAATCTTCCAAACAATCAGCTAAACCTTTCTTATTTTAGGAAATCTTCCTAACAATCCAACCCAAACCTTCCTAACATAATTCAGGGTTTGTGACAAAGATTCATTCGCTTTGTCTTAACCATCATAGTTTTTGAAAAGAAAACTTTTTTAAATAATTTGCTGCACCATGAGATATGCAAGAAGTTAATTTCAAGGATTAGAGAATTAAGACTGTAGACTCGTAGAGGGTATAATACAAATATATAGACGGGGATTAACTCTGACGTCATGATTAGAAAGTAGGGATGCAACCAAACGAGTTTTTCTATCCGTTTATGATATATATTATATATACCAGATATAAATTCTTACACTTTTAATTAATCAGGGGTCCAAACTTTTCTTAAATCAGATTATAACTCATATCACATCAAACCATTAGATTAGAAAGGTTAGAAAATCTGGATGCGCTCCGATGTATGGAAAATGTCGTCTTTATAGCGATAAACACTCAAAATCCTCATATTACGTAACTGATTATTGGCGGAAGATAAATATAAATTTCGGATGAAAATATTTTATAAAAATGTTATTTTTTAAAATGTTGATGAAAAATTTTATTTTATATGCAAGTTTGCTTTTCTTACTCTTGAGTGTAAATTGAAAACTGGAGCATGATATTTATAATAGTATATATAGGTATTATAAGTAACCCGTTAAAGTGCCCTGCGTTACACGTAAAATCAAAAAAATAATTTTAAACAAAATGTGATTTTAATTTTAAATCGAAGTTTTAAAGCCCATTTTACTCTCAGGGTACCCATTGCCCATAGGTCCCTCAAAAAATTCAGCCAACTTGGTCAGCCGTTTGGCTAAATATAGCTATAATATATAAATATATATGTACGAGCGAAAAGCCGTTTTAAAGTGATTACCTTAAATTCTAAAAATGTTAATTTGCGTATATTTTTTTCAGAGAAAATCTCTAAACTTTTGAAACTTTGCCATTGTTTATATTTCTAGTTTTATATTGACTTAAACTTTTAAATTTGATTCTTCAAGTATTTTGAAGTTTTAAAAATTAAGCTTTTTCATTAAATATTTAAATATCAGGATGAGTAGTCTAAACTCTTAAGTTAGTTGATAAAAGCGTGTTAAAATTTTTATTTTCAAATTTATTGAAAGTTTCTAATCAATCAAATTTTTAAAGTGTTCCATGAAGTACCAAATAAGTATGGTTGATTAATGATAAAAGATTAATATTTCCTCTATTACATTATAAACTTATAAACTTTAATCGGATAAACTGATTGGTACATTTTCAAAATTCAATTTTTTAACATAAAAAGTTCAAAACAGAAACTAGAAACAATAGAAGTAAAACTGTAAAATATAGTTAAGGACCAAGGCGTTGAGATAAATTTTTTCCAATTCGAAGAGTATTTACTGCAAATACATTTATTAAATTTACTGAAAATACATTTATTAATTTTCGGAATTTTTTTCACCTCATAGAACATATTTTTATCATGTTTGCTTACAACAGCTTTAATATTCTATAGTTTTGAAAACGGAAAGCTCTATCATAAGCGCGTTGTTATAAATTGCACCCCAAGCACATGAAACTAATCGTTGCATTATTTGAACTGGTGCAAGGGTTTATTGGTCTAGTGTTCACTCGTATCAGCCTGTCTAGTGTACCCAGTATGTATTTGATCCATCGCTGTTTAAGCAACAAAAGTAGAAGGGGTAGTCCTATGTGAAAGTCCCTCAATTAAGTCTAAGTACATTTGAATTTCTGAGCCAGGTCAACTTTTTCGGTCCCAGTTTGTACTGTATCGCCCTGTCATTGGGTAGATGAAGCAGACACTCAATAGGACTAGCCAGTGCAACAAGGTTGACGCGGTCAGACTTTAGGTTGAATTTACTTTTACGGAAGGCTCAGAGGTGCGTGCAGAGGAACAGAACTCGTTATAAACAACGAAAACTTTAAAAGACCTCAAAACAAAAAATATTTCTTACACACAAATTCTAATGATTTCAAATAAAAATAAATTAGTATTGATCAAATCATCATAGTTTTTGTTTTAAAATAAGTTCTCTTAGTGCAATGAAAACATGCTTATCATATATTTTTGAAAATATTAGAAATGCTTAATTTTTCAATACATTCCGATCATATTTAAAATATTTTGTGCTTTTTTGCATCCAATATTCATTTAAAACAAAAATTATTTTTGTTTATGTCTAGACAACTTGACCATTTCATTTCTAGACAACTTGACCCTTTCATTTCTAGACAACTAAAAGTTTATGGCAAGGTAAGAATTATCAGAATGAAACACTTGATTGATCAGATAAAGGTTTTGAGGGTACCATTGTGAATGGGGGAATGCCATCTTTATATGGAGGGTCATATTAAATTAATCTTACAGTCCCTTTAAGCATCAATTTCCGTTGTGAATTTATGTTTAGAAGGATATATCTTCAGAATTTATCTCTTTTCAATTTAGAAAATGATATTTTTCTCCTAAAAACTCTGACAAGGAGTTTAAGAGTTCTGTTGTAAATCGGCAAGTTGCTCTTTTAAGAAAGAGTCAACTTAAATTACGTTGATGACTCCCTTTAAAAATTCTAATTTAGATTTCTGATCTGGACTTCTCTATAACCATCGACACATACTTCAACGTGAGATGGACAGACGAACGTCTTCTCACACAGATAAATGAATCCCAACCTATTGTCAGAACTATGTATGAGGTGACATTTTCATTTTTCATTTTAAAAATATCTTATCATTTTATTTAAAAGTGTTTTTAAAAGTCTACTATACATTTAATTTTGTGACTTTAAAAGTCGACTATACATTTCATTTTGTACCTTTAAAAGTCTACTACATTTCATTTTGTGTCTTTAAAAGTCTACTACATTTAATTTTGGTCTTTAACCCTATTCCTGCTGGGGGGGTCCCCCCCCAGCATATCCTGGTTTGCAAGTACCCCAGCAGGGATAGGGTTAAAAGTCAACTACATTTCATTTTGTGTCTTTAAAAGTCTACTACATTTCATTTTGTGTCTTTAAAAGTCTACTACATTTAATTTTGGTCTTTAAAAGTCAACTACATTTCATTTTGTGTCTATAAAAGTCTACTACATTTCATTTCGCGTCTTTAAAAGTCTAATAAATTACATTTTGTGTATTTAGCAGTCTACTACATATCATTTTGTGTCTTTAAAAGTAAACAACATCTTATTTTGTGTCTTTAGAAGTCTACAGCATTTCATTTTCTGACTTTAAAAGTCTACTACATTTCATTTCTTTTCATTTAAAGTCTACTACATTTCATTTCTTTTCCTTTAAAGTCTACTTCATTTTATTTTGTGCCTTTAAAAGTCTACTACTTTTCATTTTGTGCCTTTAAAAGTCTACAAAATTTCATTTTGAAACTTTAAAAGTCTACTACATATCATTTTGTGTCTTTAAAAGTCTACTACATTTCATTTTGTGTCTTTAAAAGTCTACTACATATCATTTTGTGTCTTTAAAAGTCTACTACATTTCATTTTGTGTCTTTAAAAGTCTACTACATATAATTTTGTGTCTTTAAAAGTAAACTACATCTTATTTTGTGTTTTTAGAAGTGTACAGCATTTCATCTTGTGTCTGTAAAAGTCTACTACATTTAACGAATTTCAGTATGAAGACGAGGAGGGGGCTGATGGTGGACTAACTGCGGTCAACCTCAATGTTCTTCCCCACCTGTGGATCCCGGATATAGAAATATTGGATCTCATGTCTTTTGAAACCCACAAGGTTCTCTCCAGATTAGAAGGTGATTGTATACTTATTCTGAGATAGATAGAGATGTCCACTGTCGGTTTTGAGAACGAACGAAATTTTTTTGTGAACGATGGTGTCGTTCAGAGAAGAAAAAAAACGATGAACTTGGATCGTACAGAGAAATAAAAAAATATCGTTTTTTAAAACGAACAAAAAAAACTTACCTAAAAGAACAATCTTATTGAACAAACAATTCTATACTGAATGAACAACTTTACTGAAATATTGTCCAGTGAGAAAACGAATGAAATAAATGAACATTTATCAATAATTTTAAGAAAAACTAAATAAATTTTTTTAAATTATTGAGAAAAAACCGAACGAAATGGGTCGTTGATGAACGATGAGTGAACTAGATGAAAAAAGCCGAATGTGACCATCTCTAATTGAATACTTATTCTTATATAGTTTATAATTAGTTTTCTACGAGCAAACTTTTAGAAAAGTTTCTCTTCTTTCCTCATGGAAAATAGACAATAGATAAAATAATCAAAGTAAGATGTATCAAAGCAAATGCAGAACTAGTCACAAAGGATGAAACTTCAGAGACGACTGTCCGGATTTGTCTTGTCTCTTCCTGAGCCAACTTAAACACTAAACAACTTTTCCGGGTTTGTATCATTGCGGACGTTGTTTGCCCTGCCCCCTCTTAAAGGGATTGTAAGCGTTATTGTAAATGATTTTCCATGTAAAGATGCCAGTGCCAGATTAAGAACGTTGCCCTTTAAACCTTTATCTGATAAATATTGTGGAAGATATTGTCATCTTAGTCAGACAAAGGTTTAAAGGGTACCGCTGTGAATCAGCCATTGTCTCTTAAAAATACGCATACAGTTCCTTAAAAGACCTCGCGTGATTATACTATTCTAGGTCAGTGTAAGGTCAAGAAAGAAGGATTGTCACGTGAGGTTGCCAATAAACATAAGGAAGGGTTTACATATATTTAGGTGTATGGATAGATAGATCTGGAGGTATACTGTAAACTGTACATACATTAGGGTGTATGGACAGATAGATCTGGAGGTATACTGCACACTGGACATATATTTAGGTGTATGGATAGATAGATCTGGAGGTATACTGTATGGCATGGCAAGTAAAATAACGTTCATCTGTCAGATGAACTTCAATGCCTTCCCAGTTGATATTCAGGTATTTTTCACGGGGTGGGAGGCGGCCATAAAAAAGGCACTTTGAGCTTAATCTTTTCATGGTAACAGATAATGCACTTTTTAAAAATGCAACTTTTTAAAAAGGTGTTGAAAACTTACGAGTTCTTGTGTGTATTGTATTAATATTAGATACGATTGGTTTCACATAGCGCATATATGATTCTTTTTAAATTTGTTTTATCTACTGCATTTTCCTTTTTTAAATTATCCAACAATAACAAAAAATTCACGGATTTATCGATTTTTTTCTCGTGAATTTTGACACATCGAATTTTTTTTAATTTCGACCTTCTATGAACCTTTCCGGAATCTGTGGTCATGAGGTTTCATGCAACGAAACTAACTCACCCAAACAAAGCAGAAGTTATGTGTCAATTTTTTCGCGGGTTTTCTTCGTAATTTTTTTTTTATTTGATTAAAAACTTGACTTATGTTGATGGAGTTGAAGCAAAATAGCAAAATAGATTAAACTACGCTAAATTTCATTTGATTTTTTATTTTAGAACAACTGATATAATCAAAATAAATGTTCATGTTTATTAAGGCATTGTATTTAAAAATAGTGGAATGGTCTATCTACTTTATATTTTGTTTAAAGTATCAAGAAGTGGAGTTTCAAGATTTCCATACAAATGGTGGGGGGGGGTGTTCTACTCGATCCAAAGTTGATGATTAATGACACATCACGGAGACCACAACAAAGTTTTTAAAAAAAATGCCTAGAAAATGCGAGAAAAATTAAATGAAAAATCTAAATCCCAATTCAGGCCTGCATGCAAAATATGTATGACAAATTTTTTTTAAACGAAGTCAGAAGATTCCCCCCCCCCCCTCCCCTTGTACAAAAATAACCTAATCAGTTAAAATATTAAGTCATTGTAAAATATCGAATTATAATTCTTTAAATCTAAAATAAATGTTTTTCTCTTCAAAATACTTGTTCAGACAAATCCTTTTTTCATTTACCTTTAAGCTTAGCTAAGCACCACTGTAAACTACACTTTACATTCCGTTTGAAATTAGCTTTTAAAGTATATACACTAATATAAAAGAATACATAAATGAAAAAAAGAAGAAAAATGCAAAATGTAATTTTGTCCGCTTACAGATGCAATTTTAAGTTGGAACTAACCCCTGCACTATAGTTTCCGTAGAAGAAAATATTTCCATTTAGTCTATAGCGCGGCCGCAATAAGGATTTATCTCTAATTGGATGATTAGATGTTACCGCCATGCCATGCAAGAATTCAGAATAGACACCAAACACATGACTTAACCGGCCCTGATTGGATCAGGCGCTAATGGACTCGGCATACAAGAGTGCCTTTTTGAAAACTCTATGCTTATTTGGTTTCCAATAACAGTGCAACATGGTCATGAAAGGAAACAATTTTGCTTAATGAAAAATATCATTATATATGTGAATTACACCAAAATAAAATAAATGTTTACGTTTTTTTAATTTTTTAATCAAATATATTTGCAATTTTACATTTTATTTAAACAATCCAACGCAGTTTTCTTCAGTCCGATTCAAGCGAAAATTTTAATCATACCAATTCGATTAATGCATATTTTATGACTGGGGAATTAAGATTCATAAATATGTTGGCAGTTTTAAATGATTGAAATTACTGCTATCTCAATAAATATCAAATAATTAAGTTGAAAAGTACCAGAAAGTTTCTATTCATCTCTTCCAATATTTAACAAAAATGTAAAATATTTCACCAATATCTTGATATTTGAATTTATATTTTGAATGTTTCTGATCTATTTGATAATATATATATTTGCATATATATATATCATATATGTATAGATAAATATATGTAATATGTATATAGATATGAACACTTCAAATACAGATTTTATATTTTTCAAGGTTTGTCACTTTCGTGTTGGAAGCTTCAACTATCCTACACAGAAGATAACATTCTTAAACGAGGTAAAATAATTTTTTTTTAAACTTAGTAATTGCGCCAAAAATACTTGTGGAATTCTCTGCTCTGAAAGCTCAGCATTTTCGTATTTTTTTCGCAATTTTTTGTTCCTCGAAAATTTTCGCATTTCATTTTTTACGAAATTTTCAATTTTTTGCAAAATAAATTAAAGCAAAATTTTGCAAAAAGGGGAACATTTTTCCATTTTTCTCAAGCGAACGAAATGCAAGAAGTGCGAAATTTTTACTTAACGATTTACCTTTTCGGTGGAAGCATAGATGATGTCCCACTCAAGGTCGGATCAATTCAGTGGTTTTGTCGTTTCTTGAACAAAAAGTATAGATGCCATCGTTACAGGAACAGTAAGTGTAATTTCCAGTAACCATTGATGCAAAGATGGCAATGCTGGCTTCAAAACGGTTCTGATCAAGTATTAATTGGATCAATGTTTATAATTTTGAAAACTGATTATTTTTAAATGCGGGTTCTCTTTACAAAATGACTTGCGCATTTCTACTGCAGAAACACATTTAAGAATTAGCACCGTTAAACCCAGAAAAACGATAATATCTTTCTCATCATTAATCAGATGGGTTTCTTGAAATTACGCTTGTATTCCTACGTAAAGATGAATAATGCATGTCCTAAAATATTGTTTCTCTAGGGTATTCCAGAAGCTGATGATATCAAATCAGTGCTGGATTACGGAGTAGATTTTAACCCTCTTCCTAGATCAAAATCTAGCTATATGGCTCTAGGTCAGTTAGGTTGAATATATGGCTCTAGGTCAGTTAGGTTGGATATATGACTCTAAGTCAGTTAGGTTGGATATATGGCTCTAGGTCAGTAAGGGTGAATATATGGCTCTAGATCAGTAAGTTTGAATATATGGCCCTCGGTCAGTAAGGTTGGATATATGGCTCTAGGTCAGTAAGGTCGAATATATGGCTCTAGGTCAGTTCATATTTCATTCATATTTTTATTCAACTACAAAGCACGAGATAATACAAATAAAAAATCACAATTTACTATGTAGTTTGGACCCGCCTAACCAGAGTAGGTTGTTTTAATTGGTTGGCCCACTATAAACGAATGAGAATTGCAGATAAAAACAATGTACATTGTACATTTTAAACATAAGAATGATAATAAATCAGGTAAAAGGTAAGGAGGAGGTGAGGGAGTATAAAGAAAAGGGAGGATACTCAGCGTAAGGGTTGGAACAGAGGGTAACATAANGTTGGGTTGGATATATGGCTCTAGGTCAGTTAGGTTGGATATACGGCTCTAGGTCAGTTAGGTTGGATATATGGCTCTAGGTTAGTAAGGTTGGATATATGGCTCTAGGTTAGTTAGGTTGGATATATGGCTGTAGGTTAGTAAGGTTGGATATATGAGTCTTTGCCGCAAACTCTGATTTTCTCATCTCTTTATCATTAAAATCAATTGAATATGCAATCAATTTTAGCAAAATAATCGTATTCACTTGTTTTAGTCTATTTTTTAACTTAACGATTACAAGATTACAAGTTGGTTACACCTTTAAAAACTAATTTTTAACGAACGAAGAATGCCGTTTTGAAAATTTTCCTTGTTCGTTTAAAAAACATGGATAAGACGTCATCCAGTTTTCATTGAAGAAAGGTTTATATTACTTACTAGTAGAAGTTCCTTGCATAGCCCGTGAAAATAAGAATATTATTATGAAGAAAAAAAAAATTAAATAGATTTTTAAAAATCCACNGTACTCAAGGTTTCCCTCAAAAAATGTCAGCCAATAAGGTTCAGCCGTTTGGCCAGCCATAGTACATATAAATATATATATATGAGAGAAGAGCTTTACTATATAGATTTTATATCAAAGTTTTAGAACGAGAATCATAATATTTATTGATGAGTATCATTTTTATGCAGAAGTTTTGTTTTAGTTAATAGATTACCTGAATACTGCAGGATTAAAAACATTTTCTCTTACTTTTATTTTTCCATCCATTCAGTTTTTAAGAAACTGTACAGTGGGACGCATAAAACTGTACAGTGGGACACATAAAACTTTAAATTATAAAGTCGCCATTTAAGTATTCTTTTTTGAGCATTCATGAAAGTAGTTTTATGTAGTTGAAAGTAGTTTTATATTCTACTTGATACAGAATTCTGTAATATTCATACCGACTTAATTACAAGATACAGTAATATTTAATAATTATCAATTAACATCTTTTATTTTTGGGAACACTCCCATAAATTTGGACAACTATGTAGTTTGTGTTTGTCTAGGTATGAACTACAGTGCTACAGGGTTCGAGGTAGTGCTGACCAGAAAGATGAGTTTCTACATTATTACCTACTATCTTCCTTCAGGACTATTTGTAGTAGTTAGCTGGATCAGGTAGAAGTTTTTAATCAGGGTTTGATTATGGAGGGGGTGACATCCCCCCCCCTACTCCTAGAAAATAGTGGGGGGGAAAAATCGGACATAGTAAAAGTAAAGTAAAGTAAAAAAAAAAAAATTTTGAAAGATAACAAAAACATACATAATAAAGTGTTTCAGGAGAAAATATTTAAAAACCTCTAAAAATAGAGGTTGTGGGAATATTTCCCTTTATGTTTGATTATATCTTTTACTCTGGCATATGGCACCGGTGTACAACATTTCGGCGCTTTGTCAAAAAATCCAAAGATCTTGAAGCGCAATTGGCCTAGATTGCGATGTACGTAGAATGGAAGAAGTCCGGCCTGGTTTATAAATCATGAAAAGACAGACGCCTTTCTTTATTGTGTAGTTGTTTGTTAATTATTTGGAGTATTTTGTTGTGCCCTTGAACCCCCCCCCCCTCCCCTCCCTACTTAATTCCCTTCAGCCAATCATTACTAATAATAATATTCACGAAATGTCCTTGAGTATTCACCGCTAAACTAATGATTCACCAACACAAGCTCGGTATTCTTGGACGAAAGTTGCATGTTTTATTTTATAAACATGTTTTTTAAAAATGTATTATTTTTTGCAATGAGAAATTTTTAGCTACCTTCTAACCACCAGAGTTGTATATGTTTAGATTTTATGTTTCATAGACTTGAATACGCTCCTTCATTTAAACATAGCAGAGAGTTCAATCCGCTTAGAGAGTTTATTTCCATCTCTTTCATAAAATAAAGTTTTGCATCCTTTTATATAACTAGGCTGTAAATAATTTTAGTTTTAAACCCTTGCTCTGAAAGTCGGCAATTTCATATGATTTTCAAACTTTGGCGGATTTTTATTTTCGAATTGGCGCTTCTAAAAGAAAATTCGACTATTTTCCAGTAATTCTTGGTCGTTTTAGACAACCCAGCGTATTCCTGGCCCGGGTTTTTATTTTACAATTTTAAAGTCCCATATAAACATTCCCTGGGGTCAAAAGTGAGGTCCCACAAAAAATTGGGTTCGATCAATTCAATCGTTTTGACGTTTATCGGTTTCAACAACAAACAGACAGACACTCAAGAAAAGTATAAATATAGATAAAAGCGTTTATAGTTCATACGCTCTAAGACCTTTTATTCTTCGCGTTTCATATAACAATAAGTTTTTCGGCTTAAAACGTTATCTTTTTAGATATAATAAAGAGAAGTAAACGCTATGGGTTATTGACTAAACTTGTTAATTATGCATTATTATAAAAACTGTAATCCATCAATTTTTTGCTTGGTAGCACTGTAGCGGACATTAAATTGCCACACAAATATTTACCATACAGTTACTTGTATTAAAATTTGTACTTAGCTTGGAAACCCAGCTTTAAGTCTGGAAAACAATGTTTGCTAGTAACAGTTCCGTTGTTTTATCGAGGTCCCATATTAAAGTGTGAGGCAAATCGGTCCAGGGGGTTCATGAGTTATGATGGAACATACAAGTAAACAAACCTAGCGCTTACTATAATTTATTGATTAATTTGGATGGTACCGACATATATACAGTTATAGTTATTGTGAAATTTCGGCAAAGATTTTCTAAATGATTCTAAAAAATTTTTTAAAACTTTTTTATTATTTTATGAGAAAGAAATTGAGTCTTTGCAACAAACTCGGATTTTCTAATCGTTATATCTTTTTAACCCAATGTCGCAGACCTTAGATATTTCAAACTATGAATCATGTTGGATCATATAAATTAAGTTTGAACTATCACAGGTTTACACCATATGAATCATGTTGGATCATATAAATTAAGTTTGAACTATCACAGGTTTACACCATCAAGTTTTAAAGATATTAGGATTAGTAAATCTGTGTTTGTGGCAAAGACTCAATTTCTTTGTCAAAAAGTATCAAAGATTAGTTACGCTCTACATAAAATGCTGTATTAGTTCAACCAACAACAAAAAATAAAAAGAACAGGTTAAGGTTTTACTTTAATAATTTTATTTCAAAGTTTATAAATTTGGTTAATTTAAAGTTCTTGTAAATTAAATATTCCTTTAGAGCAAAGTTAATCGATAATCTGAAATTCAAATTTCAATGATTTAAAAAATATTTTTGTTTAAAAATGTTTAAGTCACATTTATCACAATGTTTCTAGAGAATATTTGAACGTCGTACAATTTTTGCACAATTCAGTATTCATTTTTAAAGTAATTTTAGGATCATTTTCCACAAACTCAGAGTTCAACACAGTTTCAGTAGCAGTAATATTTCCATTTACGGATAGCGCCAATTGAAGGATTCATAACTCTTATTGGATCATGAGATAGAAAGAAAGATAGATGTTATCGCCATACTATTTCTATTGGTTCAAAATAGTTTCTAATCACTATATCTTTACAACCCAAAGTCGTAACCTTAGATATTTCACACTTTTAATTATTTTAGATCAAATAATCTAAGTTTGAAATATCAAAGGTTTACACTATCCGATTGCAAATATATAGGGATTAGAAAAACAGATTTTGGGACAAAGATTCAATTTCTTTATCAATGTTTTAAATCTAGAATTTATCAAAATTACAATTCTAAAAATATAGCAGTGTTTCAAATCTAAAATTAGAGAACGGTGAGAAAATGGGATGTGAAGAGCATCAGCTCAAGGTTTTTATTGTTTTAAGATAAGGAGCACAAAGCTCCTAAAAATGCTAGTTCTTTTAAATTAACAAACTAATATTCTCTAATGGTGTATTGATAAATGTACTTGTGAGGTACTAAAGCTTTAAGACAGATAAGAAATGGTTCCTCTGTACAGCCTTGTAATGACCTAGAGTACCTCAAACAATTAATCAATCATGAAGACCTTCCTCAGACCTTTCCTAGACCAACCATTACCCCCCCCCCCCGCCTGGGCGTCCAAACAAAACTGTGAATATACATGCAATACAACAAATAGATTCAGTTCTTTGTCTGTTTCCTATTTTGCTTACCTTAATCAATTCTTAAGAATAACTTTAAAATGTTATTTTAACGCTCGGGGTTTTCCTAAAATATTGTTCCTTTGTATTTCAGATGTCATTTTTTTATATGTGACATTAGATTTGAAACTTACCAACAATCAAAAATATTTGACTACTATTCTAGTTTCCTGGTAAACCCTGAAGTAGTCCCTGGAAGAATGACTACTACTAACTAAATAAATGACTACTTTTCTAGTTTCCTGGTAAACCCTGAAGTAGTCCCTGGAAGAATGACTACTACTAACTAAATAAATGACTACTATTCTAGTTTCCTGGAGAATACTGAAGTAGTCCCTGGAAGAATGACTACTACTAACTAAATAAAGGACTACTATTCTAGTTTCCTGGTAAACCCTGAAGTAGTCCCTGGAAGAATGACTACATATACCGAATAAAATGACTACTATTCTAGTTTCATGGTAAACCCTGAAGTAGTCCCGGCCCTGGGAGAATGACTATATATCGTGAATATAATGACTACTATTCTAGTTTCCTGGTGAACCCTGAAGTAGTCCCGGCCCTGGAAGAATGACTACATATAGTGAATATAATGACTACTGTTCTTGTTTCCTGATGAACCCTGAAGTAGTCCCTGCAAGAATGACTATATATCGTGAATATAATGACTACTATTCTAGTTTCCTGGTGAACCCTGAAGTAGTCCCTGGAAGAATGACTATGCTAGTCACCCTGTTCTTAGTTTTGATAAATATCCACAACACAATACAAACTAATTCCCCAAAGGTAATTGTAAATCTTTGCTTCAGATTATGAAAGACTAAACATTATGCTCATACTAAAAATGAAATACAAAATTCATATTTCAAGCATTTTGGTCTTTATTCAAATACTTCATTTTATAATTTGTTTTCTTTCTTAGTGTTTTTTATGTTTGTTCTATTCTCTTTTTTTACCAATTATAGAGTGTCCGAATCACACCCTCTAAACCTCTGTCTAATCAACAATCATGAAACATCCTTATTTTTTCAATCAAAAATTGATTATTTTTATCTGTGCATTCTCTGTTAAGGTCATTTGCGGATTTGGCAAAATAATGAAGAAAGAAATTGATTTTTTGCCCCAAACTCAAATTTTCTCATTTCTATATCTCCGCAACCTGTTGGTGTAAACCTTTGAAATTTCAAACTTAGATTATTTAATCTAACAGAATTAATAGCTTGAAATATCTAAGGTCTACAACATTGGGTTACCAAGATATAGGGATATAAATATTTGAAAATGAATTACTTTTTAAGAAATCTTTTACTCAGAAAGAGATTTAAGGAGTACCATTGTGAATCGAAACTTTCAGATAAATCATCAGATATGCTTCGTGTGTCATATTAATCGATTGCAAAATATTTGAAATTATCGAACAATTTTTGAAAGTCAAACTTTTCACTCTTTTACTGAAGGGTCACTTGAAGTTCTTTTAATCAACAAAAATATTTTTTAGAAATTATGTAACGCTTAGTTTATAATTTAATTCTTTGCAATAAATTTCAAATTAATGAACAATCTTTAAAATAAAAAAAATGTAAATTAAACTTATTTTTAAATATTCTCCTGGTTTCAATGTTTCACAAACGAGAAGATGAAGGGCTCCCTGGGGAGAGGTTTATACAAAGAATTAGAATCTGAAATATTCATCAGTTATATATCTTCTATACTCCTTCAGCATGCAACAGATTAAATTTAAATATATAAACATTATACAGAAGCATCATTTATATTCAGACCTATAGACGTCACTCGATTCAGATTAAGCGTCTTTGAAAAATATAAATTAAATATTGAAGAAGTTACTTGAAAGACTGTGATCTTTCATTTATAAAGTGGGAAGTCCCAATCCCAACTGTTCACTTTTAATATTTGTCTGATTAAGGATGATTGAGAAATTAACATTTTTCCAGCTGAAAAAAAATAAAATTTTTAATTAGATCTTCTGTAAAAGTGACTTGTGGATTTTGTTAGCAGAAACATTAAAGGAATTTATCAGAATTTAGCACAACCCACACTAAAAGTTGCAAGATCTGAGCCGATACAAATTAAACATGAGTTCACGTGCTACGTCCAGTCTGGACTTCCAAGTGGAGTCGACCAAACACGTGAGCAATACAGTAAACCGTCTGTAGACCAAGCACGTGAGCAATACAGTAAACCGTCTGTAACTTTTTTATTGTTACTCAAATAAAGGTTTAAAAAGTACCATTGTGAATTGAACATACCACTTTATTATGGAGGGTCACTTGTAACTAATTTGATGGAATTGTAAATGACTGGACATACAAAGATGAAAATGCCTGATTTTGCAGAGAACCCGCAAATGAAAATAAAGTTAAAAGAAACAAAAACATGGATATCTCTCATACTTGATCAGACAAAGCTTTTGAGGTTACCGTTGTAAATCTTTGCACGAAGGTCACTTGAAATTAAGCTTACAGTCCCTTTAAGTAATAAAGATGCGACCAACTAATCAGTTAGATAATTGATTAAATGCCTAGGCTGAAGGGTTTACTGCGATAAAGACCTGGATAATCGCTTGTATAGCATTTGTGTTCGGAGCTTTGTTAGAGTACTCCGTTATACTTCTTCTTCTTAAACTGGAGAAAATCAGAAGCTCCTACGGGAGTCTAAAAGGTACAATTTTACTTTTGTCTCGGCCCACTGCAAACTAAAGTAACATGCACGAAAGATTCAAGTCTTCTAATTTTCTTAATGAAATAGCTACTGAGAAGAACACAAATCTTTTGAATTTCTAATATGTAAAACCTAACAAGGGCGGTTTCAAGGGGTTGGGAGGTTGGCAGTAAATTACCCCCCCCCCCCCCCTGAGTGAAATTTGGGGGGGTGCCCCCCTGGATTTTTTAAAAGTCTTTTCTCATTTAAACTATAATTTGTATTTATATATGTATATAAATAATAAAGTTTACTTGAAAGTGCCAACATTGTAAAAAGAAACATATATATCCGCCTCCATTAAACATGCACATTAGTCAAAACTTATCAAATTTGCATCGTCGACTAAAACTTTGTGAACAGGTTATCTATTACCACCGATAAGTTAGTCAACCTGGGAAGAATGGTGATGCACCTAAAGAGGCTTGCCTCAATTTCGGACATCAGTGTTTTAAATACCTTTAATTCAAGCGGCCCAAGAAAACTAAATTACTGTAGATTGGAATAAAGGAGGATATTTTTATTATTTTTTTTATTTTGAACAAAAAATCCTTTATTACTTTCAGCCTTCTTTTGGTTATTTTTAACTCTGAAAATAAACTTAAAAACTACTTGAAACCTCCTGCAAGAAAAATTAGCATGTTTTAAAGAATAATAGCAGAATATAAAATATGATTCTCCCTTCGTTAGAATAATACGAAAAGAGGTGTACAATGTTTATGTATAAAGTTCAATCAATACTATTTTGCTAAAAATCGTTTTTAGATAAATAAATGGATTATTAAGACATTTGCCTACCCTATACTATAAAGAAACTGTAATTTGTGAGGGGTTGGGGTGGTAAAAAAACTGTTTAGCAATAGAGGGGTGAGGGGGGGAATTCATTTTTATGAGATTACAGGTGGGGGGGGAATCGAGTTTAACCCCCCTTATTTTAAATCATGAAACCGCCCTTGAAACCAAATAAATTTGCTTCTTTTACATTTATTCGTAAAATCAAAGTTAAAGGTTTTACCTTCTATTCTTGTCTAAGTTGCAGTGAGCTAATAGCAAAGTTGACAACTTTACAATGGACGGATTAGATATTCTATTTCAATTCAAAGGAATTGAGTCTTTGCCATAAACTCGGATTTTCTAATCACTATATCTTTGGAACCAAATGTTGCAGACCTTAGATATTTCAAACTATGAATTCTGTTAGATCAAATAATCTGAGTTTTAAATATCAAAGGTTTACAACATCGGGTTCTAAAGATACTGTGGTTTAAATATTTGATTTTGTTTCAAATACTCAATTCCTTAGTATAAACTATAACACCCGAAGAAAATAATGATTTACTGAAATGTACAACGAATCGTTAACGAAATGCAAAAAAAATTAAATTTCTATTTCTGCTACTCGAACTTTGGCAATTATTCCTTTAAACTGAAGCTAAATACAAACTTTTTGCAGTTACAAAATCTTTTTTTTCAGGACTATTCAATTACCCTTATGTAAGGTCAAACCAAGATTCCTTAAAGGGAGTGTATGAAATAATAAATCATAATAGCTATTCCATATTGCTGGTCACTCCCTTTAAAGCCTGACAATTTTGAATAGCTGCCATAAATCAAAATTGTGTACTTCCCAGTCCCACTGTCAAATATTTGTATTAAAAAATAATAAAATATTTTAGTTTTCTATAGAAATTGTGGAATTGCCCAGAATATTACATTTATTTAAAAACTCTGTCTGATACATATTTCAAACAAGACTTGAAATCATTCTCTTGAGACTTAAAATTATTAATTCTCCCTCCTACCCCCCCCCCCTCTCTTTATCCCCATTAAGGTCAGGTTAAATGGTAATTATGGTGAATATGGATAATTACTGTTAAATATTTTATTATTTTCCAACTTTAGAAAAAATATATTTTCTAATCAAGATAATTATTTAGTTTTTACATTTAAAAGTATATTTTCTAATCAAGATAATTATTTAGTTTTTACATTTAAAAATATATTTTCTAATCAGGATAATTATTTGTTTTTACATTTAAAAATATATTTTCAAATCAGGATAATTATTTAGTTTTTACATTTAAAAATATATTTTCTAATCAGGATAATTATTTAGTTTTTACATTTAAAAATATATTTTCTAATCAAGATAATTATTTAGTTTTTACATTTAAAAATATATTTTCTAATCAATATAATTATTTAGTTTTTACATTTAAAAATATATTTTCTAATCAGGATAATTATTTAGTTTTTGTATTCAAAAATATATTTTCAAATCAATATAATTATTTAGTTTTCACATTTAAAAATATATTTTCTAATCAAGATAATTATTTAGTTTTTACATTCAAAAATATATTTTTAAATCAGGATAATTATTTAGTTTTTACATTTAGAAATATATTTTCAAATCAATATAATTATTTAGTTTTTACATTCAAAAATATATTTTTAAATCAGGATAATTATTTGTTTCTACATTTAAAAATATATTTTCAAATCAAGATAATTATTTAGTTTTTACATTTAAAAATATATTTTTTCATTAAATTTTGTAATTTATAACAACATATATCCGTCTTAATGTTTTACCTGCTTACAAATATAAATAGCACTTAGCTTTGAAGTTTAATGTGCAGAGCAAATCTAAATTCAAAGGGAAAAATCTGACATTTTAACATTAAATATCATCCTTTAACTCTGTAACACTTTAAACATTGACAGATTATTTAATATAGAGAAATGTTTACAATATATAGATAATATTTGCCTTTTCCATTGAGTGAAATTGTACACCTATTATACTATAGGAAGGGTCCGGTTTAAGGTTTAAAAAACTGGAAATTAGCAGATTCATAAAAATAAAAATCTTAGCTGTAGTTTTTGTTTTGTCTTTAACATTTAATCAAAGAGAATAGAATATATATTAGAGTGGAATTTAGATAATCCCTCGGAATGAATTTTGTCAGTCCCTTTCAGCCTGAAAGGGAGTTCAAAGTGTACATATCATGTTAAATGTTCACAAATTATATGCAGTAGAGTACATTAAAACAGTATGTTCCATAGACTATCCATTTCAATTTCGAATTGTTTAAAGCTGATAAATAAACTTTAAAATGAATTAGGTGAATAACAAACATCAGTTGATTTATAGTTATAACGGAAAATCAACGTTTGTAAAGTGAAATGATCATTGATCAATTATGAAACTAGCCTATTTTATAATTTGGGTTTCTTTTAATATTAATATTAGATTTTCTATAAAATGATATTCCAGGGCCCAAAAGGTTATATAGCGCAAATATGTGAAGTACACCTGCAGTATGGAAACAGTACAACAAAATGGTCGTTTTACACTTTTTTCTACTAAATTCCACTCTAATATACATTCTATTCTCTTTGCATTTAATCGCCGTAATTATCAGTGACCTGGTCCTATTCACAACGGTACCTTTCAACATGTATATATCAACAATTCTGGATTGAAAATGTTGATTTTGATAATTTTCTTTGCTTACATTAATAATTTTTAAAAAGTGATATCTTGTATTTCTCATTTAATCATGGTCAGACAAGGCTTTAAATGTATCGTTGTAAATCGAACATACTCCTTTTTAAATATAAAATTACGTCTACAATTCCTTTAATCCTTTAACCCTATCCCCGCTGGGGTACTTGAAAACCAGGATACGCTGGGTTGTGCCTGAGGACTCAGGCAGTTAGTATTAAAGCCCAGTTTTAGGCCTAAAGGGAGGGCTTTGGGTATGTAAGAAAAGTCAGAAAATTTCAACAGCCTCAGACCAATACTTTTTGAGTTATGTAAAAAAAACTACAGGGGGGGGTCAAATTGACCCCCCCCCCAGCGGGAATAGGGTTAAAGTAACAACATCTACACTTTAGGAAAGGGTTCAAAGATCAAAAGCAATCAGAGGTTTACGAAGCTGGATATATCATTCTTTATTCTCTTCCCAATACTCTTCTTTATCTTCAACATGTGCTACTGGTCATCAGTGCTGTACTGGAGGTACAGGGGGGATCCAGAAAACATGAAACTTTACTGACGACCTAAAAACTTTAAAACGAAACTGAGTTTTAGTTAAACACTCCGATTTTCTACCTTCTATATCTCTGCAACCCGATGTCGTAGACCTATGATATCTTAAACTTTGATTATTTGAAATATCTAAGGTCTACGATCTTAACGGCGTTGATATATAGGGATTAAAAAATCAGAGTTTGTGACAAAAGCTCAGTACATTTAAAGATATAATTGTTTGTTAATGAACATAGATAAAACATTGATAGGGTTATTAAATGATTGATAAAATAAGAAATGAGGTGAAAATAAAGAAATAACTAATTCTGTGCAGTCATCACTGAAGGCTTTGTAGGGAGCCCTCTAGTTTGTAAATACAATTATGGAAAATTACAAAAATTGTAATTTTTGGCGTTAAGTCAACATTCTAGGTTTTTAATGGCTTTTAAGGAGGCCCAAGAGAATTTGAGATGATGAACTAATTTTAAAAATGCTAGATAAATAAGTTTATTTTTCTTGCATGATGCAAAGAATATTCTCTGACCTGACATAAATAGTTTTGGTTAATATCTTGGGTCACAAGAATATTCTCTGACCTGACATAAATAGTTTTGGTTAATATCTTGGGTCACAAGAATATTCTCTGACCTGACATAAATAGTGTTGGTTAATATCTTGGGTCACAAGAATATTCTCTGACCTGACATAAATAGTTTTGGTTAATATCTTGGGTCACAAGAATATTCTCTGACCTGACATAAATAGTGTTGGTTAATATCTTGGGTCAAAAGAATATTCTCTGACCTGACATAAATAGTTTTGGTTAATATCTTGGGTCACAAAACAATATTTATAGCACATTAATGTCAAGAAAAATAGACCTGGCTTAACTGCTTACCGCCGGTTCAAATTTGAACCACCGATTCAACTCCATCCTTAACCCTATAAAGGCTGGGGGGTCTGAATCTATGTATAGCCTGGAGGGCGTTTGGCGCACCCTCCCCCCTCTAGAAAAAAGGCCTTAGAGGGTTGAAATGCATGTTCATAGCCCAATTTTGCATGGCCAGCTCAAAGAAAAAAACTTAGACCGATAACTTTAATAGTTTGGGTGCTAGGGAGGGTTGAAAAAATGGCTAAAAAATATTTAAAATTTTTTTTTGTTTTAAACAAATATGACACATGTTTCTACATGTATTTTTCAAGAGCTTTTCAAAACATATAATTTTTAGATCTGTAGTTCTAGTCAAAAAAGTTATGAGCTATTTTAGATTTTTTTCACAGACCGGACTTTTTTCCGCCCTGTACCCTACCCTATAAATTTAAAAAAAAATATTTGTTTAACAAAAAATCCTTTAAATTACTATTCATTAAAAGTCACAAAATTTCACGGTAAAAGTGACAAAAATGAGAGTGCTAGGACAAAAAAAACTACAGGGGGGAGGTGCCAAACACCAACCCCCCAACCTCAGCCTGTTTAGGGTTAATCTTTAACTTTGAATCGAAAGTTTAAACCTACAGCTGAGGAACGCAGCTCAAATTCTTTGGATTCGGTCTCTGATCAATAAACTAACCTTTTCAAATTATTTTTAATCAAATAATGACATCTTAGCTTTCATTTCAACTTTCTTACTTATTATTTTTCTAAATTCCTTCTTCATTGATTTTTAATTTTTCGTTAATATTATTTTCCTAAAAAGCTACAAATCACTTTGAAAACCTTTTTTATTTTTTAGATGGAAGATCAACACGAATATTCAAAACTTAGAGTTCCTGGATATGGTTTAGGAATCAACTTCAACCTTAGGGAACCAAACTTAGAGTTCCTGGATATGGTTTAGCAATCAACTTCAACCTTAGCGAACCAAACTTGAAGACACAAGAGAAAAGTTTCACGTAAAGAAAAAATAGAAAAAAAATATTTAAAGGGACTTTGAGCTAAACTTTGGAGTTCAAAAGTTCCCAGCTCAGCTGCTACTTAAAAAAATGACCTGCTTCAGAAACAGTGTTGGAAATCAGTAGAATTAATCACTTAAGAAGCAAGAAAAACGACGAGTATTGATATTATTAATCAGATAAATGTTAAAGAACAATACTGTTATGAATTGAGCATGCTCCTTTATTTAGACGATAGTTCACCAAAGATAAAACAAATTTTTTGGGCTAAAAATTATACCCATCCCATCTACAATTCGGAAAGTCTAGTGATAAGAAAATAATTGACTGACATGCAACTCTAATGGGAAAAGAATAAATAAAAATCTTAATAAAGATCTAAGTAACATTATTAATAGTTACAAGGCTCGCGGATAAATGATAGATGAGAAAAAAATATGAAAATTAGAAATTTACGGAAATGTTAAAATTGAATTTTTCCAAAACAAAAATTTTTTAATCTGAATATCCAATAGATTCGTTTTTAATTTGAAAAAAATGAAACTCTTTATAAACATGACAGACATAATATTCAGGGTTAAAACAAAGCATGAGACTTCGTATTCTAATTATATGAATAAAATAAATACTAGCTTTATATATATTTAAGTTTTGATTGTCAACAAGCTTTGTTTGAATTAAAAGTTCACACGCTATTAAAGAGAAGCTTTTTTAATTGACATCTTCTTTTGACTTTTAACTTTGATGTTTATTTGCATTCATGGTGTTTAACAGCTTTATATAAATAAAGATTTAAATCGAAGGTTGTCTTCGTTTTATTGATATAATCGCCTACCACTGTAGCTAGCTGGGTCTGTGCATTGTTTTACATAATTTATTTGCATTTAAAGGTTATATTTAATGCAAAAGCTTTAATTTAACTTTTAAATAGTATTAACGTGTTTTCCCAGTAGTACATTACAGTCTTATTCCTAGTTCAAATATACATATTTCCACATTACATGTGTAAATAAAATAGATTATTTTAATGAAAAAATTAACAAATCTACTTTTAAAAATAATTCCTGTGTATGAAAATTAATTTTAAAAATAAAGTTTTAAAGTTAAATCTATTGATAAAAAACTTTAGGTTTTGTGCAAATATCTGAACCATTTAATTATAAGTTGAAGAAAAAGGCACTACTGAGAAATTTCAAGTATAAATGTAAAAGGAAAAAAATTGCCAGCAACAGACAAAATTTAGTCAGTTTATTTTTCTTTAATATTTATAATTATTTATGTTGCATAAGAATGAATCCATTCATACATTGCAGAGTTTTAAATAAAAAAAAGTTTGCTGAAACATTTCAATTTTGATTTTTTATATGAAAGCACTGATGGTTTAAATTCGTCTTAAATTAAAGATGTTTGTCATTATTTCTGTGAAAAATAAGCTTCTTAACATAAATTATTAAAATCAAATAAAGTTTTTAATTTATAATAAAAATATTTTTGTTCCTTATTGACCTGCACGCAATTGTATTCGTAACGTACTAGAGGGGCCAGAAATATAAAAAATTGTGTTGATTTACATCTTTATTTTAAAGGAACTGATTTCTCGCAAGCAACTTTCGTATAATTTTATTTGCAATCTGATAACTTAGCTTTTCCAACTTAAGAATTCATCAAAATCAAATATTCAAGGTTTGAAATATCTAAGGTTTACACCATGAAGTTGCAAATATAATTTAGAAATTATAGTTTCTTTTTGTAAAAATATATTTTAAATTTGTCAAAAAACTTATTTTCTAATTGTAAAGTGTTAAAAATTAAATATTTGTCTTTATGTGTATAGTATTAAACGACATCGTCAATGTAAACTATACAGAATAGGAAGGTAAAATGCACACACGCCTTTGTGGCCGCGTAGCTCCTTCGTTTCTGATTTTACGCACAAATTTATCTAATTAGATATTTAGAGATTCAAAACAATTTATGTTCTTCTCAATACTTCTTCCGGAAAAGGAATTATAATTATTTAAAACATAGATTTTAATTTTACGTGAAATTTCCTTTTGTTTAACGTAACGTATTTAGTGATTTAAGCATGCATAAATTGTACACACGCAGTTCAATATCATGAAGAATATTTTTAATTTGTAGGCGTTGATTTATCATTTTGATACTTTATTTTATCATTTTGATATTTTAAATTATCATTTTGATATTTTATTTTATGATTTTGATATTTTAATTTATCATTTTGATATTATAATATATGATAAAGTTTTTAGATTATCACTGTCCCGAATTCAACATGAATCCTCGTTGCACGTATGTATGATACATATGAATACGTATATATGAAACATGGGAATTCAGTGACGAAATTGATATCGTCTTTGTTATGAATAAGCATTGTAATACCTAATTTCAAAAGCCATAATATTATAATTTCTGCTAGAGTTTATTTTATGAAAAGGGTAAAAGACTGTAAAGATGTTTCAATAATGTATCTGCTAGATGAACAGTGAAGACGGACAAGTTTACTCTGTTTGTATACTGCAATTTTCTTGTTTTTCTAAGTACAACCGTTTGCAGTCAAAACATAAACAAACAACATTTGAACATAGCAGACGAAACTCTTACAGATTACATCTTTCTCAGTAGGTATCACTATACTATATTTAAAAAGACGATATCGAATTCGTCACTGAATTCCCATATTTATTGGGACACCCTGTATCAGACCTTTGGTTAAATCTATGTTTCGTATATTCGCATGTTATATTAGGGTTTTTAAAAAGTGAGAAATCTACCTAACAATCTGTTCTTAATTCTGAACAAAATGTTCACGTTTCTTTTACAGTTTTCACTTACTGGAAATGTAGATAGTATTTTGACGATTATTTGTACCACGAGAAATGTTCTTATATGCTCAAATATGTTTAAACTATTTTTTCTAAAATAAAAGCTAATAATAAAGTCAAATGATAACTTAATTAACTGAAATCTATTGAAAAAAAGCTGATTACTTCGCCTTTTATTCTTACCTTTACAGCTTGCTGTAGTCTTTAAGGTTAAACCGTCAGGTTACAAAGAAGTTTGAGGCAAGTGATCAGTTTATTTACGTTTTTAGAAATAGTGAAAACAACTCACGAAATTCATAAAATCTTTATTTTGGAAAAATACCTACAAATTAATAAAATTAAACAAAAAAAGAACATTTAAAAAAATGTGTTTGTAGATTAACAAAAAACACAAAAAAACCAAATTAACTGAAAATAACATTGTGAGGACTATCATAAGTAGACTGTAACAAAACTATTCTTATCTTTAATTTTGAAATAAAAATAAAAAATTTTCCTTGCTTCTTTAATTGTAAAAAGTAAAAGATACAGAGATATAGATACGGATGTTATGTTAAAAAATAATCTAGCCTTTGAAACCCAATTGGGTTATATAGTGTGACAGTGTCCCTATTGGGTTATATAGTGTGACAGTGTCCCTATTGGGTTATATAGTGTGACAGTGTCCCTATTGGGTTATATAGTGTGACAGTGTCCCTATTTCAAATCGTAATTACATTACGCGTAATTACGCGTAAACCTTTTATCACTTACAAAGGAGCATTACACATAATTATGTGTTAATTATGTATACGAAAGAAAATCTAGTTTGGCTAGTTTTGCGTAATTCAGGCATAATTACGCAAAATTGCGTAATACGAAACCATTCCGAAATAAATAAAGTACCTATTAATGAATATGGCGGGACAATATGTCTAAGGATAGGCGTGCTACAACCATGTCCAATCTGGCTGGATAATATAAATACTTTCAAATTGAAGTTTCGCTAATTAGGCCTAATTACTGCAACATTTCGAGAAATTACTTTAGTAGAAATTACTCGAAAATAAGACGTACTTTTGCAAAATTAAAGTTTCGCTAATTACGCGTAATCATTACAAAATTTCACAAAATTACTTGTAGAAATTACGCGAAATTACACCATAATTTTGCGAAATTGAAGTTTTGCCAATTACGCGTAATCCTGTGAAATTACACGAAATGAAAACTATTTCAGGTAACTACACGTAATTTCGCGTAAGAGAATAATCTTGGAAACCTTATCTCGCGTTAATATCTTTCTTAACCTAACTTACCTGAACTTTACCATAAACAAACTTTTAACACTCCCAACCCTTTGTAAAGAAAGAAAAAATACATTTCAAATTTGAATTTCATCTTATATTTATATAAGAATGTCTAAAGATAAGAAGAGGAAAAGAAGAATGAAGGTATACTGCAGTATTTTAGAAACCATTAAAGGAAATTGAACACTTTTACCTCAACAGGAAGAAACTAAATTATTGAAGAGAAAAAAACAAGAAATAAATTGAATCTTTGCAACAAATTCTAATTTTCTAATCCAGAGTCTAAAACTAAATAATGCGCGAAATTTAAATTGTAGCTTAAAAGTTCTATAAAGTAATGAGTTGCAACCTTAATCAAAACTAAAATCAAATAAAATAAACACTGAAGATTTGAATTTCCCGGGAAAGATCTGAACTAAACCAATCAGAGAAAAGGATTTACAGAGAGATATTATAGTTACCATCGCTCATCAGATATTTTTTAATTTTAAATTATGTACGTAACCAAAAACAAAACATTTTTCCTGTTACAACCGTTTTTGAAGTTTACGAGATTTCAAGATTTTAAAATACAGCCAACGGAGATAAGTAACAAACAAACAGACACCCAAACACGATAAATGTATACATATTTATATAGATTAATACATAGATGAGACGAATTTCTATAGTGGAACGTTTTTAGCGTTTTTCAAAACTTATTTATCATAACACATTTTTATTGAAGAAAGTAACCAACATTTTGACCGTGTCTAAACTATAGAAAATGATAATAATGAAATGGTTGTTCATGAATGAAATACTGCAGATATGGAAGTTGTTTTTTACTTAAACTAATTCACATCATATACTGTCCAAATATTAATTCACATCATATACTGTCCGAATATTTAAATCTTTTATATTTGTGCAATTTGTCATGAAAAAGACACTTTGTGCAAAAACGCGAAAATGTTGCTTAAGAGAATCTACTGTTTCGTGGAAATCCTAATTATAGGATAAGTTCTAGCCGCGGCGCTCGGCCCCCTAGCCTGTCCTAGATGAAGCGCTTGGCCCCCTAGCCTGTCCTAGCCGTGGCGCTCGGCCCCCTAGTCTGTTGTGGCCGCAGCGTGCGGCCCAGAAAGTGTCTAAGCCTAACCTAACCCTAAAATATATACCAATCTCTCTCTTCTTACAATTTATTGTGGCATTCGCGAGTAACAGAGTTTGGCCGCTACCCTCTTCTTGTGCTCCAAATTTTAAAGCCTCAATTTTCCAGGGGGAACTTCCCCCTTAACCCCCCCCCCCTAAGTTTAAAACCAAATTATTACGTGGCTAAGAAAAGTAAAATTTTAATTTAATATGATAATAATGTATTAACTATAATACATATAAGTAGTACCACTGAAATTTGAAAGGACTGTTAAGGCTAATTTAAAGCATATTAGAATACACATTAGGTTTCTATTTTGGCACTGTAAACCTTTTAAAGGGCATTTGTTCTTATTTTGAGAATATTCAAGCATTGTACAGAACAGAGAGTATCACTAAAAGTGAGAGTGAATTGTTAAAATCTTTATAGCTTTAGTAAATCAATCTTGTTAGACCGTATCATTCCAGGTACAACTCAATCCAGGAACTCAAGGTTCACACGAATACCATAGTCAATATTAGTCGGGATACGGCTCAGTCTGTATTCTCAGGTATCTGTTTTACAAGATAAAACTCAATCTAGAACTCAAGGTTCACTTTAAAATATTCCTTGCATAATTCAATGGTCAATATTAGTCTAGATACGGCTCAGTCTGTATTCTCAGGTATCTGTTTTACAAGATACAACTCAATCAGGAACTCAAGGTTCCCAGGAATACCATAGCCAATATCAATCCGGATATGGCTCAGTCTGTATTTTCAGGTATCTGTCTTACAAGATACAACTCAATGCAATACTCCATATATCTACCTGGTCTTGATCTATTAATCGATACAACTCAGGCCCGTCTCGTTATAATCGGCGAGGAATAGGAACTAGTCAGTTCAACGAATTTCAATCTGGACACGATTTTATCTGTACCAATACTTTATTATATCAATTACGATCACGACACAATTTTATCTGCATCAATTCCCAATCTACTTCTAACTTTCTAGAGAGTGATTCAGGACGTTTCTTGTTCGCAAACCAAGAAGCAATTACTTTTACACGTAATCAAGCGTAGTCTAATTCCAACTAAATGTATTTTGGGTTCTAGCTCACAAGTTAAGTTAATAAACGTGATTACAAGTTTTGTAATGTTATGTACAAGCATAGTTAAGCTAATCAAGATACAGGTTTAACATAGTTATTTAAAGTTGCACTACAAGTTTTACATAGCCTTTTAAACGCATGGATAATTAATAATGTTCAACGTAATTCAGGTTTACAGATATAGTGTTACACGATATTCATTACATAGCTACTCTAATCATGTTGAGCAGAGTGTTCCAATAAACACGGGAATTAAATTAAGAATTCTAGGTCATTTTTGCTGAGGATTAGCATTGTATAGTACCTTATTGTAAGTACGTCTGCTGGGACATATTTTGGTAAGAACGACGCGTCCCTTAATTCTCATGTTTATTGTCAATAAAGATCAAGTATATTTGGTTTTTGTGGGTTAAAAAGAAATACAATAGGAGCCAACTGTAAATTCCTGAAAACCATTGAGTAATGGCCTAAAATTAACATTAAGAAACCTTGACAAATGCACAATTATTGTATTGTATTGTATATATGCCCTGATATTTCAAACTTAACTATTGAAGTTAGAGGTCTTAAATTTGAATTACAAATGTGAATCAATCAACCCTATCTCAATCTATTTGAAGATATGGAAGAC
Organism: Eurytemora carolleeae; assembly: GCF_000591075.1. Classification (NCBI taxonomy): domain Eukaryota; kingdom Metazoa; phylum Arthropoda; class Copepoda; order Calanoida; family Temoridae; genus Eurytemora; species Eurytemora carolleeae. The sequence goes on along the minus strand of NW_019396565.1, from coordinate 120,339 downwards.
AAAAAAAACGGTTAAAGGATTTCAGTAAATTAATTAAATGTATTTAATGTTGTGTTCTGTTTCAACTATTTTAATAATTTTATAGTATGGGAAACTTTAACCCTGTAAAATATATTTTCTTACATCTATGTGAGATTAAAAAAATTAGTTTAATTTCGATGGATCGTTTGTATTTTGTATTCCCGATTCATAACTTTGCCTTCTTAAGCCTTTGATTGATCAAGGATTACTGTAGCTTCTTCACTGCTCATAAACACCTTGCCTTTCTAAGCCTTTGATTGCTCAAGAATTACCGTAGCTTCTTCACTGCTCATGACAACCTTGCCTTTCTAAGCCTTTGATTGATCAAGGATTGCCGTAGCTTCTTCACTTCTTCACTGTTCTTGAACACTTTGCCTTTCTAAGCCTTTGATTGATCAAGGATTACCGTAGCTTCTTCACTGCTCATGAACACCTTGCCTTTCTAAGCCTTTGATTGATTAAGGATTACCGTAGCTTCTTCACAGTTCATGAACACCTTGCCTTTCTAAGCCTTTGATAGATCAAGGATTACCGTAGCTTCTTCACTGTTAATGAACACCTTGCCTTTCTAAGCCTTTGATTGATCAAGGATTACAGTAGCTTCTTCACTGTTAATGAACACCTTGCCTTTTTAAGCCTTTGATTTATCAAGAATTACCGTAGCTTCTTCACTGCTCATGAAAACCTTGCCTTTCTAAGCCTTTGATTGATCAAGGGTTATCGTAGCTTCTTCACTGTTTATGAATACCTTGCAAGCTGCTCTATATACTAAAGGGTATTGATATTTTACGGCGTTTTACACTGCATTAAAGAGATGTTTACACTGAGTTCTCTGCCCTTTGACCAGTCAAATGTTTCATGGGTTCCGTTGTGAATCGTGGATGAACCTTTGTAAATTGAAGGTCACTTGAAATTAAGCGTACAGTCCCTTTACGCAGCTTAAAAGAGTTTTCGTAATAGTGTGAAACTTTTGGATCACTATGAGTTCAGAAACTAGTTTTATTAATAACTAGCTTAGGAACCCAGCTTTGCCCAGTTTCCTCATAGTTAGTCCCGCCGTTTCACTACGCTAAGTCGTAAGTTAAGATTTTAGCTATTTTTCATTATAAAAATAGATCCACTCAAAACCAAGCTTGAAACATTCCCGTAGACCTGCCGAGTTTTCCAACCAAAACTTTATGAATTATGATCAGACATAAAACACCAGAAATTACAATTTTTTTACTATATAAATAGATAATAGCAAAATATGCGAACCAGGACCGCAATTCCTTGGGGTTTTTTTTTTTGTTTTAAGCTAAATGTTTTTGTAAAAAAAAAAAAAAAATTCATTCAAAGTTTAAAGACATTCTATAATAAAAATTCACTCAATAAGGTTTTATTGTTTTGAATAAATATATCTTAAATTTTCAAATTAGCCGAAGCGCCCAGCTTTGCGCAAGAATCAAAAAAAAAAAAAATTGAGCCTATGTTACCCCTAGGATACCCATGGGTTTCCTCGCAAAAGTTCAGCCAAACTAAGAGAAGGGGGTTTTTGAAGTTAAATTATTACTATTTTTTTTTATAAAAATGTGTGAAATTTGTAGATTTTGGTTTACAATTGGTAATAGTTATAAAATAAAATCTTTAATTGTATTTTTGTAAAAAATCAAAAATCAAATAAAAAAGTTTCCGTTAAAAATATATCTTAATTAATTTTTGTTCTAAAATTACGTTTCTTAGCTTAATTGACTGAAGAAAATTTTCTCTTAATCTACAAACTAACGAAAATCCATATAATTCGATATATGTTCCAAAATATACAGTTGTTCCTGCAGTTCAGTTTTTTATACAAAAGTTTTGCAAAAGATGGTTTTATTTTTAATAATTAGCTATGAATGAAAAGAATTTGCATATTTAACTTAAAGCTTTATTTTTTCCCAGATTTATTTTCTTTTTCTGAAAAGTTTTCAATGAGTTTTGTGAAAAGTTGAACAATTTCCCTTCTGTCTAAAACAAAGGTAAGCTGTACAGACAACATTTTTATAAAATTAAATTTTCATATTTTTTTCTTGGGGAAAATCATATTTTAGTAACTTTTGTAAGGTTGTGTCCGCTGGTTGTCAAATTTGTTAAGCACTGTATATTACCAGTATAATATCAAGGGGATTACCAGTACAATATCAAGAGGTTTACCAGTGTAATATCAAGGGGATTATCAGTATAATATCAAGAAGTTTACCAGTATAATATCAAGGGGATTACCAGTGTAATATCAAAGGAATTACCAGTATAATATAAAGGGTCTTACCAGTATAATATCAAGAGGATTACCAGTATAATATCAAGGTTATTACTAGCATAATATAAAGTATATTACCAGTATAATATCAAGGGGATTACCAGTATAATATTATGGGTATTACCATTATAATATCAAGGGGATTACCAGTCTAATATCAAAAAGATTACTACCATAATATCAAGGGGATTATCAGTATAATGTTAAGGGGATTAACAGTGTAATATCAAGGTTATTACCAGTGTAATATCAAGGGGCTTACCAGTGTAATATCATGGGAATTACCAGTATAATATAAAGGTTATTACCAGTGTAATATCAAGGGGATTACCAGTGTAATATCAAGAGGATTATCAGTATAATGTTAAGGGGATTAACAGTGTAATATCAAGGGGGTTACCAGTGTAATATCATGGGAATTACCAGTATAATATAAAGATTATTTATTGCCAGTGTAATATCAAGGGGAGTACCAGTGTAATATCAAGGGGATTACCAGTATAATGTCAAGGGGGTTACCAGTATAATATTAAGGGGATTAGTATAATGGTCAGGTTATTACCAGTGTTATATCAAGGGGATTACCAGTGTAATATCATGGGGATTACCAGTATAATGTCAAGGGGATTATCAGTATAATATTAAGAGGATTATCAAGGGGATTAGTAGTATAATATCAAGGGGATTGTCAGTTAATATTGAGGGGATTATCAGTATAATATCAAGGGGATTACCAGTATAATGTCAAGGGAATTAGCAGTATAATATTAAGGGGATTACCAGTATAATGTTAAGGTTATTACCAGTATAATATCAAGGGAATTATCTGTATAATATCAAGGGGATTACCAGTATAATGTCAAGGGGATTACCAGTATAATATTAAGGGGATTACCAGTATAATTTCAAGGTTATAACCAGTTTAATATCAAGAGGATTATAATTTTAATATAAAGGGGATTAGTAGTATAATTTCAAGGGGATTATCAGTATAATATTAAGGGGATTACCAGTATAATGTCAAGGGGAATACCAGTATACTATTAAGGGGATTGCCAGTATAATATGAAGGAGATTACAAGTATAATATCTAGGGAATTATCAGTATAATATTAAGGGGATTATCAGTATAATTTCAAGGGGATTACCAGTATAATATCAAGGGGATTACCAGAATAATATCAAGGGAATTATCAGTATAATATCAAGGGGATTACCAGTATAATATCAAGAGGATTACCAGTATGATATCAAGGGGTAACTCAAAGAAATCCAAAAGCACACAAGGAGTTAAACAAAAACCGAAAGATTTGTCTTTTTATTTTTCGGAATTTAGTTTTAATTTTGTTTATAAATTATTCCCTTCAAAAAAACTGAAATGATATTTGGTTCTGATATCTTGTATTCATTATTTATTATACAGGGTGTCCCAATAAACATGGGAATTCAGTGACGAATTCTATATCGTCTTTTTAAATAATTCTTTGATTTAGTATAGTGATACCTACTGAGATAGCCGTTATCTGTAAGAGCTTCGTCTGCTATGTTCACATTTGTTTGTTTATGTTTATACTGCAAAAGGGTATATTTAGTAAAAAAACAAGTTGCAGTATAAAAACAGAGTAAACTTGTCCGTCTTCACTGTTCATCTTGCGGAGACATTATAACCACATCTTTACAGTCTTTTACCATTTTCAAAAAATAAACTCTGGCAGACAAAATAATATTATGGCTTTTGAAATTAGTTATCACAATGCTAATTCATAACAAAGACGATATCGAATTCGTCACTGAATTCCCATGTTTTTTGGAACACCCTGTATCTAAAGCCTACATAATTGAGTTGGCTTGTATATTGCAGTATATATTGGGTCCATTGAGCTAGAAAATTGGAATTAAATACTTTACAATTTTATTAAGAAAATTAAAATAAATAGATCTGTAGAGATTCTAAGGTATTATTAAATACCGTAATATATATTTTTTCTAAAAAATTCATTCTTGCAAGAAAAATAGATTAATCTTGAAAAGTTTCACCACACCTATAGAGACTTTCAGCATAATTTTAAGATACCTCAAAAGATGGCAATTCACAACGGTGCACTTGAAATTTTTGTCTGATCAAGACCTTTTACACTTATAAAAACGACAATATCTTCTATAATAAAGGTTTTAATCTAGCATCTTTGCATAAAGGGTCACTTGAAATTATGCTTACACTTTCTTTAAAGAAAAAACAAAAAAGCACATTATTTTTCTAACTGCTAACCCCATTTTTGAAATCTGGGTTTTAAAACTGGTTTTCAAAACGATACCCTGTCTTAAGTTTGGTGCACAAGTGTGCTCAACTAAGATGTACTGTACATTACGGTAAATCTGAGCCGGTTAACATAGTGGGAATTGACAAAACTGATTCTTTGGAACAAAAAGTCTAGATTTCCTTAAGCCCCACTGTGATATTATCATTAATCCAATTTAGTTTCTGTTATGGTTTAGTAGTATGACAATTTTTCAACAAGAAAATGTAAATAGGATGATCATTGTTTCAGGCCAATTTTTAAACGTTTAGGGTTTTTTTACTTTCAAAGTGGTTCCCCACAATGTGAGAGTTATTTATCATGGATTAATTGTTAGATTATGCATTTTTTTGACTGATCAAAGAATAATCACATTTTGATAAATTGTTTTGGTAAATATCTTTGGGAAGAGATGTTTCACTAAGCACTAGCGTTGAAACCCAGATTTGCCTTGATACAAAGTTTTTATTTAAAAAGTCAATCATATCAACCATATCACCCATATCAACCATATCAACCATATCAACCATATCAACCATATCAACCATATCTACCATATCAACCATATCAACCATATCAACCATATCAACCATATCAACCATATCAACCATATCAACCATATCAACAATATCAACCATATCAACCATATCAACCATATCAACCATTTCAACCATATCAACCATATCAACCATATCAACCATATCAACCATATAAACCAAGAAATGTTAGAAATGTTAGAAATGTTAAACCTAGCAAAGAAAATTTCTGTTATTGGTTGAGGGTTTCCTGAGGTATGATAGGACACACTATCATAGATTAATACTTTATATATTATGCATAGAAGCAATTTCGAAACAGCATATACGTTTAAGATTCAACTTTAGAACCTCTTAAAAGCCCAAATCTTGGAATGTTTAAACAGACTTCAGATGATCCCTATCCCTAACTGCTAAGGTATTTAACAGAAAACATAAAAACCAATTAGCATTACTTACAATAAGTTAATCTTATTCATGTAATTAATAATAATTCCCTTAGCCTTCACATCAACACCACTCCAGGCAATTAACTGCTATTTCATGATGATTGTCTAATTAGTTTATTCCAACTAATGACTTCTAATTAGGTCTAATTATGCTGTCAGACTCAGGCTCAAAATTATAAATCATGTAAGTCATATTTTTGGTGATATCGCCAATATCTCATGGCTACAGTCGATTTAAAAATCTAATAAAATAATGTTTTTTTTGTTTTGTTTTTTTCTTTAAAGGGAGTGTAAGCATAATTTCAAGTGACCCTCATGCAAATATGCTAGATTAAAACCTTTATTATAGAAGATATTGTCGTTTTATAGGTGTAAAAGGTCTTGATCAGACAAACCTTTTAAGGGTACAGAAGTGAATTGCCATCTTTTGAGGTATCTTAAAGTTATGCTGAAAGTCTCAAAAGGTGTGGTGTTTAATTTTTTCTTGCACGAATGAATGAAGAAAAATATATATTACGGTATTTAAGAGAATTTCCTGCAGAATCTCTACAGATCTGTATTGTTTTAACTTCCTTGATAAAATTGTGAAGTATTAAGTTCCAATTTTCTCGCAAATGGACCCAAAATATACTGTAATATACAAACCAAACAATTATGTAGGCTTTAGGTATAAAAAATAATGAATACAAGGTATCAAAACCAAATATCATTTCAGTTTTTTGAAGGGAATAATTTATAAACAAAATTAAAACTAAATTCCAAAAAACAAAAAGACAAATCTTTCAGTTTTTGTTTAACTCCTTGTGTGCTTTTGGATTTCTTTAAGTTAAAAGGAAATAAACCTTCAATTTCGAAACAACTTTGCCCATTTTTATACATTTTTAATTTCAGCTATTTTATAGATACACGGTAGCGCGCCCGGTATTGATATTTTTATGATGGTAATATCCTTAATATTATACTGGTAATTCCTTTAATATTATACTGGTAATCTTTTTCATATTACACTGGTAAACCTCTTGATATTATACTGGTAATTCTCTTGATATTGTACTGATAATCCCCTTGATATTATACTGGTAATCCCCTTAATATTACACTGGTAATCCTCTTGACATTATACTGGTAATCACCTTGATATTATACTGGTAATCCCCTTAATATTAAACTGGAAATCCTCTTGATATTATACTGGTAATCCCCTTGATATTATACTGATAATCCTCTTGATATTATACTGGTAATCCTCGTGACATTATACTGGTAATCCTCTTGATATTATACTGGCAATCCCCTTGAAATTATACTGGTAATCCCTTTGATATTAATCTGAAAATCCATTTGATATTATACTGGTAATCCCCTTAATATTATACTGGTAATCCCCTTGACATTATACTGGTAATCCCCTTGATATTATACTGAAAATCCATTTGATATTACATTGGTAATCCTCTTAATATTATACTGTTAATCCTCTTAATATTATACCGGTAATCCCTTAGTTATTATACTGGTAATTCATTTGATATTATACTGGTAATCCCCTTAATATTATACTGGCAGTCCCCTTAATATTATACTTGTAATCCGCTTGATATTATACTGGTAATCCCCTATAAATTATACTGGTAATCCCCTTAATATTATAATGGTAATCCCCTTGATATAATACTGGTAATCCCCTAGATATTATACTGATAATCCATTTGACATAACACTGGTAATCCTATTTATATTATACTGGTAATTTCCATGACATTATAACGTTATACTGGTTTTATCCCCTTGATATTATACTTATAATTTATTTGATAATATACTGGTAATCCCCTTAATATTTTACTGGTAATCCCCTTAATATTTTACTGGTAATCCCCTTAATATTAAACTGGTAATCTCCTTGATAATATACTGATAATACCCTTGATATAATACTGGTAAAACCCCTTGACATTATACTGGTAATCCCCTAAATGTCACACTTGTAATTCCCTGAATTTTATACTGGTAATCCCTTTAATCAAATCAAATCAAATCAAATCAAATTATATATTTAGCCACAAACTATACATGTAAAAATGGATATTTATAATTAACATTAGTAGAAATTACAGTTTATGGCAGGGAGACGGAACTAGCCGAAACTGTTTTTAGTCGGTCTCCCGTACTATCAGTCTTTAATCAAAAAATTTAACTTGAAAAGTTTCACAAAAAATAGATTTAGAAAGGTTGGAGTTCCTGGCAGAGAAAGGTGAGGGTTCCTTTAAGAAGTCTGGTGGCTAAAAATTAGCATTTGAAATAAAAGATATGATTCCTGGCTGAAAAGATCCACAGGCTGGTCAAGAGAGAAACAAAGCTATAATTGAGAATTAATTAAATATTTGAGCAACTGAAACAATAAAGTTTATCACATCTAAAGTCTGAATATTTATCAAGCAAGATTTTTTTAACACTTAATTTAAACCCAAACTTGTTCTCAATTTGTTTAATATTAGGATCAAAATCATTCCATAACAAAGGAAAGCTGAAAAAAGGAAACTTTTTAAAAAAATCATTTCGGACCCTTGGTAGAAAAAAATCATCAGCATTTCTTAGAGGATAAGGGTGTTCCTTTAAGGCTGAATTTTTTATAAAAACACCATCGTAGTTAACAGTAGAATATGTCTTATCTATAGAATGCATAATTAATAATTGCTGTTGAATTATTAGGTCAGGAAGAGGCAGAATATCTAATGAGGAAAATAAAGGTTGAGAGTGGGAATTATATGAGTAGGGTTTCCATTCGCAAAACTGTTGCGCAATTTTTGCGGAACGAATCGCAAAATTTTTCTTTCTTTGCGCATCAGTTTTGCGCGAAAAAAAACAACAATTTGCGCAATCATTCGCAAAAGTCATTTCGCGCAAAATTGCCCTTTACCGTTTTTGCGAAAATCAAGTTTTGCGCAATTCCGCAAAAATCAAACGGTTGGTGACGGTGTGTGTTTCTTAGAATTCAATTCTTCCAGTGCTGGAAGGTTTTGTACCAAAATCCGAAACAGATTGTCCAGTAAAAGTCTCGACAATTTTAATGTTGGACAAGCATATTTCCTAAAAGTGGATTCTTCAGGCATTGGTTACTTTCTTGCATTATTTTATATGAGATTAAAAAGATTTCAGAAATTTGATTTAAAAAATTTAATAATATGATTCATACTTGATTAGGCAAAGCTTTTAAGGGTCACTTGAAATTATTTAATAGGATTAAAATATTGCCAAGTTTCACACTCTCAAATTTAAACTTTTTGTAACTGGAAGTAAACAATTGAGTGTAGTATAATCGTTATCATACTCATATGTTAATATTCTTTTATGTATGGAATACATCTTCAGTTGTTTAATTCTAAGCTTAGAATATCAATTTTTGACAATTTGCCTAAAAAGTTACATTTTGCGTAAAACTTGTGGTTTTGCGCAAATTGCGCAAAAAAAATTGCCCAAAACTAAAATTTCGTTTCATGCGCAACTTTCGCAAAAAATATTTCCGGTTTTGCGCAAATTGCGTAAAAAAAATAGCGCAAAACCGCGCAAAACTCATTTCGTTTCATGCGCAAAAATAGCGCAAAAGTTCGCAAAAAAAAATTTTGCGCGAAAATAGCGCAAATTTTGCGCAAAAGATTTAGCCATTTCGTGGAAACCCTATATATGAGGCTTTAGAAATTATGCGTATGCATTTTTTCTGAAGCAAGTATAGTGAGTTAATGTTTGATTTACTAGAGCAGCTATAAATAGGCAGGCAATACAGAATATGAGGATGGATGAGCGCGAAGTATAATGACTTTAAGGCAATTTATCAGTAAGAATATTCTTTGCTCTATTTAAGTAAAAAATAGATTTAGAAACCTTGTTACGAGTTTGTTTGATGTGATAATCAAAACTTAGATTCTCATCAAAATAAATGCCGAGCATTTTAAAAGCTGGTACTTTGGACATCTTTGAAATACGTTCAATAGGAAAAATTCTGGTTAAATCAGGACTTGTGTTGATGTCATTATTATTAAAATGAAATTGAAAATCAGGAATGGAGGTTTGCTTTGGATGAAAAACCATGACTTTAGTTTTAGAAGTATTGACACAAATCTTGTTGGCTCTTAACCACATACCTAGTTTTTGAAGTTCAGTGTTAACAAAATTTCCTACCTTAACAATATTTGAACCTTTAGCTAATCCTAGTTGTTGGTAAAATGGAAATTAGATAACAAGTTGGATTTGTACATATCATTAATATAAATGAGAAAAAGGAGAGGACCTAGAATCGAACCTTGTGGGACGGATACATTGAACTCAGTTATAAGATCGGAAAGAACATTGTTCACCATGACGAATTGCTTACGATTACTCAAATAACTTTTAAACCATTTAAGATTGACATTTTTTACGCCTATTTTATTAAGTTTAAGTAAAAGAATATCATGGTTAACAAAATCAAAGGCTTTCCTAAAATCGAGAAATGTTGCAACTTCAATTTTATTTTCATTGAGAGCAGCTGAATTATAATTAACAATATTTAGAATTGGTTGAAATGTAGATTTACCGGGTTGAAATCCAAACTGCATTCTGTATAAGAGTTTATTATTTGCTAAGAAACTGTAAAGGCGTTTAAAGACAATCTTTTCAATAATCTTTGACAACACTGATATTATACTTATAATCCATTTAATATTATAATGGTAATTCTCTTGATATTATACTGGTAATTCCCTTGATATTATACTGGTAATCCCTTGATATTATACTTGTAATCCTCTTAATATTATACTGTTAATCCTCTTGATATTAGACTGGTAATCCCCTTGATATTATACTTATAATTCATTTGATATTATACTGGTAACCCCTTGATATTATACTGGTAATCCTCTTAATATTATACTGGTAATCCCCATGATATTATACTGGCAATCCCTTGATATTATACTGGTAATCCTCTTAATATTATACTGATAATCCCCTTGATATTATACTGGTAATCCCTTGATATTATACTGGTAATCCTTTTGACATTATACTGGCAATCCTCATGATATAATACTGGTAATCCCCTTAATATTATACTTATAATCCCCTTGATATTTTACTGATAATCCCCTTGATATGATACTGGTAATCCTCCTGATATCTTTTGTAAGGAATCCCAAAAAAAATATTCAGTTTTCAAAATGGGAAACATAGATTTTAATGCAATACTTGATCAGACACAGCTTTGAAGGGTATTGTTTTGAATCAGAATATATTTTAATTATTTTCTTTTTAGTTTGGGTGAATGTAGAATGTAGATTGCATGAGGAATTGTTTTAGTAAAATAATCCCTCCCCATGATTCCCCCCTCAGAGGGGGCATGCTTTATAGGGGGGGGGCGGGGGCTCGCCCCCCCTAGTATGTCCTTGTGAAAGCTTTAAGTTCTTTAAGTTAAGGCGCTTCCCCTTTCCCCCTGTATACGACCTTGTAAAAATAGAGATGGAAACGTTTCTTAAAAAATAGCTAATTTTCATTGAAACGATACATTTGTAAAACATATAAATATAATGATATCATTCAAAGATATAATTACACTGAAGGCAGTATTGATGAAAGCTTTTTTAATGAAACTTTTTTAGTTAAGGGCAAAAGTGGGTGCCCCCCTCAGGGAGGCACGCGAAGGGGGGTGAGGCTGGGGGGGCCGCCCCCCTCGTACGCCAACGCCCTTTGTTACCATTGTGCGTCACCCCCCCTCTCTTATCTTTTCAGGGTTGAGAGTGTACAGATTTATAAACTGGAAGAACTGGGAAAGTTACAGAGTACGTATACTAAACGAAGAATTTAAAAGAGACCAGAGCTGAAAACTTTAGAATGGTGGATATCAGGATTAAGGCTTAAACCACTCTTTTTCTTAATATCCAGTTTAAGTAATGCTTGTTCTCCACATGAATTTAAACTCCAGAGAAGTTAACCGATCGGATATCTGGATATTTCATTCTAAAGTTTTCAGCTCTGGGCACGGTAAAGCCGGTCCGCCTGATACGACACCGTCTGAACATCAGCTATTGGACGAGGAAGGGGGGGCCATGCGGCCTCGAGCCCCGCAATATCCTGTTCGAACCCAGGTAGTTAGCAGAACCCTGTTCGAACCCCTCAAAACCCTGTTCCAACCCCTCAGAACTCAGTTCGAACCCCTCCAAAGACTGTACAAAAAATAATCTTTTAATGATAATTGACTTTAAAAACGTGCAGGAATAGGTAACAAAATTCTTTTAGCTTTATGATAAAAATCAATACTTTAAAACTCGTTTTCAGTGTAAAATTTTGTCTTGCTAGATTTAATAATTACTTTAAATGAGCTGACAGCGGTGATAAAGAGATAATAATTAATATCTTCCATATAAATAAAAATTGCAACTTATTATTTATCAAAAAAACTGATTCAGATTCATCAAAAAGTGTATGAAGTATATAATTTTGATATTAATGTTTTTCTAAAATTGCTTTGACCCCTATTAATTAGACTTTTATATGAAATCATTAATTTTGTTGATTAAATTGAGATTTTTTTTATTTGTAACCCGCCCCCCCCCCTTAATTTAAACTTTATATTAAATCATTATTTTCAGATTTTTTTTTATTTGTAACTCTGTGCTTTATGTATAAACTTCATGCTTTACAAATTATTTTTAATAAATGTTTGATTAAACTTAATGTGTATTACGCCAGGTAGTGAATGAAGAAACCATACCAGGCCTTCCTCTGTCTTTCTGTATAACTAGTATAACTGCACAAACTCTTTGCGCACAGTTATACAAACAGACATTACTCATTATTCAATATAGACAGATAGAAAGATAGCCGAAAAGATAGATAGATTTATATTGATGGATAGATAGGTAGTCAGATAATAGATAGACGGATAATTGAAAGGCAATATAGTCTAACCAGCATCGTAATGCACCTATACTCAATATACTTTCCATGATACTCATTATTATACTCATACAAGGGGGGGGGGGGAGCCGTTTATTCCTTGCTAATTTGTATACCTCCAGTGCCAAGACAAAATTCTCGAAATTGACAATCTCTAGATGCATTCTAATAAATTCCAATGATTATTAAATATCTCTTCTGCTCCCAGACGTCGAGATTTTTTAAATTTTATTTAGTGTTTATTAGATCTATGCAATTTTTAAAAAAAGTTTAAACAAGAACAGTCTTTGGTGGGATTCAAACAGGATTCTGAGGGGTTGAAAGAGGGTTTCGAGGGGTTTGAACAGGGTTCTGCTAACTACCTGGGTTCGAACAGGATATTGCAGGGTTCATGGCCGCATGGCCCCCCCTCCCTAATTGGACAAGGGGAGGAAGGTCAACCACAAGAATTTCTCGTCCAAGCCACATTTTCTCCATTTTCTCGTCTGAGCCACCTTGAAATCCTCGTGCCTAATCCTTCCAGATAAAACTATCTTTTAATAATCAAGCCATCGTAAGGGCATAAATGAAATATCAACTTTTTGTAAAGCGAAAAAAAAAATTTTAATTGAAGATTTCTAGTTAAAATCTTTAAAAATGTTCAGATATTCCTGCTGTAGAATGCTGCAAATAATTCCAAGTATATAGAACTTCATTATTTTTTGTTAACTATAGTGAAAACCAGTGTTTCGGATCCATATCATTTTGATGCGGATCCGGATCCTGACTCTGATACGGATCCGGATCCGGATACGAGGTAAGATATATTTATATCGATATATTAATAATTAATATAGTCTAATTCAGCCCTAGCTTGTTCCGATCACGTTCATCTTTTAAAAATGAATACTTTATATATTTGAAATTTGCGCCATGTGAGCATTTGCCGCTGAGTAATCCTAAAGTTAAAAATGTCGTCATTACTATTATATAAATGTAAACATTAAATTATTAAAGATAATTTTGAAAAATTTTCAGTTTTACTACATTTACTTATTTAGNCGTTTCCTGATACGGATCCGGATCCAGATCCGACCAAATGATACGGATCCGACCGGATCCGGATCCGAAACACTGGTGAAAACCATAGAATATTTCTGGGTGGTTCCATGGGGAAAATGATAGTCGGAGGTATGCTGAATATTTTGCTATTTATTTTATATCACGAAGGTTAGCTATTATGGAGGCAGAAGAGATTTAAGTTTTACCTAAATAAAGTTTGACATCATTCTCATGGGTTTGAAGATTTCAACATGATGTAATCATTTCAAACCTTAGTCCATCCATATTTTATGCCCTTACGTGGCCAGATAAAAAAAAAAATAGTTTTATCGTCAAGAATTGGAAACTTTTTAGGATTCCGAGGTGGCTCGGACGTGAAAATGAGGAGAATGTGGCTCTGACGAGAAATTGTTGCGGCTGGCCTTCCTCCCCTCATTGGACAGACCGGTCCGGACTTTACGCTTTCTGCGCATGCTAAACACAAGTAAGGTAAACTGTAAAGTTAGGTAGTCGTCAGTCGAGTCCGCGTAGTTGTTAATGTTATCTTGTGTTCACTGTTCAGTTACAATGTTCACTCCTTAGGCTTCTATCGTTTTGTTATGTAAACTAAAGAAAATATAAATCGTTAATTCTGGTTATACTTTTGTAAACTTATATAAGTACTTAATGCAAGATCATTAATAAAAGGACATTTTTAACATTAAAAGGTTAACTGCACTGGTTATAATTGTTGTAAATATGCAAATTAGTTCTATATTGTATCAACGATGTCTTACTAAGATTTAAAGCTACATAGAGCTTTAAGATGCGTCAAAAGGACCCCACCCTGTCAAGTGAAACATGTCTTAGCTATTGCAAGCGGAACCCCCCCCCCCCGCACCCTTACTGCCTCCCTCAATAAGATGGAAACAATACATAATAAGAGGTCTTTAAAGGTAAAATGAACCATATTTTTTTTCGTGGTCAAAATTACATGGGTCTTTCCTAGAGAACGCTGTACAAATGTTTAATAATCAGATAAATTTGATAAATGTTTACATGATTTAATATGATGCATTGTGTAATGTCAAATTTTGTTTCAGAACATAAAGTTCGAAATGTCTAAGTCTACGACATCAGGTGGGTTTTCTCTAGGAAATTACCCATCAGGTTTCAAAGAGTCTCAAAAACATAACAATTTAATAAATAATGTTTGATGTCATTGTTAAATCCTCTATAAAAACAGTTGCTTAATGGGACTGTAAGCGTAATTTCAAGTGACCGTCCATGCAAAGATAGCGCAATGCCTGATTTACAAACAAAATCTGATCAAAAATATGGAAGAAACATTCTTTTTTTCTGACTCAAAAAGTGTTTCTTTCTGGTGGTTTCTCCGTTGCGTCTTAAAAACAAAGAATGCGCAATCACTTTCGCAGAGAAACTTCAAATAAAAGAACAGTTTAAAGAAAAAAATAAACATAATAAGCTTTCAAGGGTGCCGTTGTAAATCGGGCATGTGCATCTTTGCAAGAAGGGTTAATTGAAGTTAGGCTTACAGTCCCTTAATTTTGGGATATAAAGTGATAATATCCATTAGAAAGTAGATTAAATGGATAAATATAGAAAAAATCTAACAATATGTTTCGATAAACAGATTGATAGAAAGATTACAGGCTATGTTAACCTCAAATGTCCAAACTGGAAAATAAAATGATATTAAACTTTCAGGACTTTTTTGTTTTCCATGTAAGTTAAAATTGTATAAACTTTTCCTGGAAATATATGATATATTAACCACAGCAAATTTGGGCCCGATCAGTTCAGTTTTAGCGCTTAAACATTTAATGAACAAAAAAAGCCCTTTTCTTATAGACATATCTCTCAAGATATTGCCAAATGCTCTTAAATAAAGCTGGACCTAAGTGCCTCACAGCTTTGAAAAGTCAATATCAAGGACTTTTTGTTGCTTTGTTTATGTTATCATAGATAGATATATATATAGATAGATATATAAATTGAGAAAGAGAAAAAAATTTAAGCCCCCCCTGGACAAATTCCTGAATACGCCCCTGATCTTTACAACTGGATTATTCATTGCCGAAGGCTTTTTTCAAAACAAGCCAAAAACTAGCCTAGGCCGTACCTAATACCCAGGTATCTCCTGATATCTTTNGGGGGGCTCAACCTTTTTTAATCTCCAGAGTGGGGGCTCAGCCATTGACCCTCAGTCGGTACGGGACACATAACTTGCATATATTTAAGCTTGAACCTTGAAATCACACCTTTCATCATTTTCCTTTGCTCCAAAGAACTCAAGTTATCTTTGAAAAAAAAGTTAAGAGAATAAAATAATGTATTGCCCTTATCTCAAACTTCCTTTTTATACTGGGGAAATGTTTGGAGAGGAGGGGCTGTAGTTTTCCCTATAAAAGTCAACCAACTTGCAACCAAGAACTTTTTAACCATGTTAAACACATTCCCTTGGTTCTACCGAGTTCAACGATCAAAACTTAAGCCAAATCTGTCAAGGGGTTCATGACTCAAATTAGAATTATGATCGGACGCACGAACTAAAGATAAATAAAGACAAATAAAAGAAACTTGATAATTATAAATGGCGAGTAAGTATCCTCCTTGCAGTGGTCATGCTTTAGTACAATAAACTTCATACAGGGTTACCCACAAAGGATGGGACTTTATTAACGACCATAAACTGTTATTCTGAAAATCTAATGGATAAATTTGGTCTTAATATAGTTTTTTTTTCAGATATGCTTCAAATTACATAAAAGTTCAAATTTACATAATTTAGCTATTAAGACAGAAGTCTGCACACATTCCGTACAGTCGTCTTTGAAGTCGCATTCTTGTAGGCAGAGCTTATGATCCATTTAATTTTTATGCGAATCCGGATCCGGATCCTGGATCCACACTGGAAAAAAAGGATCCGGATCCAGGTCATTTCTTTAAGATTTACTGAATTTTTTTAACAACAAGTAATTTACAAATGTTTATATTTTTTTCGCTTATTTTGTCCTAAAACTTGATGAACCATTCAGAATTAAGGAAATTTTTATTATCAATTTTTGGTTGATATTTTACCCCTTGGATCCGGTTCCTTGGATCCGTATATTTTTGCGGATCTGGAGCCGGATCCAGGAAGCCAAATCTTGCATATCCAACGGATCCGGATCCTAAGCACTACTTGTAGGTAACCCCATCGAGATATTACAAGAACAAAACCATAAAATCAAGCATTTTTTATTCTAATTCCATGATATCAAATTATTTTTATGATTGAGATAGTTCTGATTTGGTCTTTTTGAATCTATAAAAAACTACCGAAATCTTAATTGTTCTTTTTTACGCAATGAGACAATTTTTATAATCTAAAGTTTTACTTAATTTCAGATAGAAAATGGGTAGCGGAGCATCAAAGGAAGAGTTGAGGACTAGAGATGTCGTCGTTATTGGAGCAGGATATGGAGGCATACAGGTTAAATCAAGGGTTATTAAAGGGACTGTAGAAAAAACCCTGAACTGATTTTAAATTTTGTGCAGATATTGGCTTTTTCTGTCTTAAAAACCTTAAAAAATTTATTCCTTTGTTGTTTTGTCTATTTAAGAAAAAAAAAAATTGTCAAGAGACATCATCGATAGATAGATAATAAGACAAAGCTTTTAATTGTGTCCCTTTAATTTTAATCGTGTCCCTTTAATTTTAATTGTGTCCCTTTAATTTTAATTGTGTCCCTTTAATTTTAATTGTGCCCCTTTAATTTTAATTGTGTCCCTTTAATTTTAATTGTGCCCCTTTAATATTAATTGTGTCCCTTTAATTTTAACTGTGCCCCTTTAATTTTAATTGTGCCCCTTTAATTTTAATTGTGTCCCTTTAATTTTAATTGTGCCCCTTTAATTTCAATTGTGTCCCTTGAATTTTAATTGTGCCCCTTTAATTTTAATTGTGTCCCTTTAATTTTAATTGTGCCCCTTTAATTTTAATTGTGTCCCATTAATTTTTATTGTGCCCCTTTAATTTTAATTGTGTCCTTTTAATTTTAATTGTGTCCCTTTAATTTAAATCGTGTCCTTTTAATTTTAATTGTGTCCCTTTAATTTTAAGTGTGTCCCTTTAATTTTAATTGTGTCCCTTTAATTTTTATTGTGCCCCTTTAATTTTAATTGTGTCCCTTTAATTTTTATTGTGCCCCTTTAATTTTAATTGTGTCCTTTTAATTTTAATTGTGTCCTTTTAATTTTAATCGTGTCCTTTTAATTATAATTGTGTCCCTTTAATTTTAAGTGTGTCCCTTTAATTTTAATTGTGTCCCTTTAATTTTAATTGTGTCTCTTTAAGTTTCGTCTACAACATTCATGGACTTTTAAAGAGACTGTAGGCGTGACTTTAAGTTACGTCTACTACATTCATGGACTTTTAAAGAGACTGTAGGCGTGAATTTAAGTTTCGTCTACAACATTCATGGACTTTTAAAGAGACTGTAGGCGTAAATTAAAGTTTCGTCTATATACAACATTCATGGACTTTTAAAGAGACTGTAGGCGTAAATTTAAGCTTCGTCTATATACAACATTCATGGACTTTTAAAGAGACTGTAGGCGTGAATTAAAGTGACCTTCAATTTTTAAACTGACATGACATGCCCTATACACAATAATACCCTTTAAAAACACCTTTATCTGCTCACAAACTTGTGAAGATTTCGTTTTTTCATAGCTTGAAAAGTGTTAAATTCTCACATTTTCGTTCGGTGCTTCTGGAGGAAGATATCCGCAAGTTATTATTAAAAGTAACAACAATTGAAAATAAACAATTTTTTAAGTGAAATTATGGATATCTCATTCATTCTTGATCAGGCAAAGGGTACCGTTGTGAATTAGACATGCCATTATATTATTACAATAAAGGCATTTTTAATGACCTTATATTTTAATGTAAGTTATTTTAGTAAAACTTTGTATTTGATCAAGATTTAATGAGAAGTTTATGTTTTTAATTTTAAAAATTGATAATTTTCAATGTGGTTACTCCATTAAAGTGACTTGTTGATTTTGGCCAAAGAAACAATTGAGGACCTTCAGACTTTTGAAAAATTTTGTATCTCCAACGTTTGCTTTTAATTTCTCCTGTGGCAACTCTTCAATTTGAGGAATGAGTAATTGACCTCTGAATTCAGATGCGGATTATAGCTTGATCCATGGGATTAAATATACAACAAATTTGACCTCAGATAAAACATTTTTTTAAGGCGGCGCTGTCTTTGAAGAAGGCTGGAATACCGTTCAAGATCATCGATCCTAAGGAATTAAACGTTTATAACAGATATCAAGAATTTATTTCAAATTAAGTTAGACTTTTTTGAAAATGCATTAGCCATAAACAGTAAACAGCATGCTTAATTGCTTAAGACCCGTTTACTTTTGATATATTTTTTTTAAAAGCAACAATAAGATTTTAAGGGTAAAATGAGTAAGTTTTTGGTAAAAAATAGGAAAAGTAGAAAAAAGTGTGCATTTTGATGTCAAACTTTTATTTTTCATCCCAGATCTTCTGCTGGGGGGGGGGGATTTTTCAAATAAACATCACTAATCGGGACTAAAAAGGCTTTAAAAGGATATAAAAAAAAACAATTGTGATTACATTGGGGCTCACTCATATATTTCTGAATTACAATAATACATATAAAAATGTATAATATTTTCCTTATTTCTAAAATGTTTCATGCTATAGGAGTATTTTCATCATTGCGTAGGAGCTCTTAGAGCATCTGTATTTCCAGGTAGAGGTTTGAATAGAATTTAAACAAATTATTATATTAGTAAATAAAATTTGTGCACGAACCTATTTTTCCAGATTTTTTTTATCATAAAGTAAAACAAAAATAAAAAATATTTTTTTAGAGTATGCTAATAAGGTGGCAATACCACTCAAGGAAGCTTTTGGAACTAGTTTCGTTCAGGGCAAAGCTATAAGCTTGGATACAGAAAAGTAAGTTTCAAAAGTCATGTTTTCGTATATTCTTCTCGGGGAAATTATACGTTGATCACTTCACCAGTGCACGGTATCGAAAATACGCAAAATGTTAGTTTAGTAAAGAAGAACGAAGAATAAATGGTGGATTGAAAAGCAACATGAAAAGGCTAAAATTGTTACTAGATAAAGGGGCAAGCCTAGTACTACAATATTACAATAAAACATTAATCTTTAAAAAAAACAATAATATGATATTACAATATTCTAGCAAAAGTTTGAAGCTTGAAGATGGTCAGGAGCTGAAGTATACTCATTGTATCATTGCAGTTGGTAGCTTAGGTCCTATACCTTGCAGGTCAACACAGGTAATCAATATAATAAAGCTCTTCGCTCATATACATTTATTTATATTATGTTAGCCAAACATCTAGACTAAATTGGCAGATTTTTTTGAGGGAACCCATGGGTGGGAATAGGCTTTAAAAAATTCTAACGGTCAACGAGCAAGGTCGGTCACTCAGCTTGTAATAATTAAAATGCAAATAAAAAAACGTGGGGAGGGTGGGGGCTAATAAAATAAAAATCATAATGAAAAATTCTAGATGATACTTAAGGCTTTATAAAAAAAACATAAATAACAAAAAAATATGATTATTTCAGACTTCAATATCTGGTTTAACTGAAGAGTATAAGAATATATCAGAAGAAATCTCCAAGGAAACCATTAAAATACTAAATAAAAAAATATATTACTTAGACTTAAACTGCATTTTGAAAGAAGCCTCTTCAAAAATAAGTTTTTGTCAGGTTTTGAGTTTAACATACAACAAAAATTTCTTTTTTCTTTTTTTTCCTTCAGGTTTTAAAAACAATTTTTTAATGAGATTTGGTGAGGTTTTGAGTTTGAAATACTTAAAAATATTTCTAGTTTCATTCTAAAATAAGTTTCTTTAAAAATATGATTTTATTAAGATTTTGGGTTATAAATAATTATCAAAGGAACATTTTTTTTACTTTTAGCTTCATTTTAAAATTAGGGTTTCCATCAAGATTTTTGTTGAACAAAATTCGCGAAAATGAATGAACGAAATTTGTTCATTTTTGTTCAAAATTGTTGCCAATTTCGATTTACTTTCGATGACATTTTCGACCTCATTTTCGCGAAAATTTCCTCCATTTTTGCGAAATGTTTGTTCAATTTTCGTTCGATAAAAATCGATTTTGCATTTTCACTTTATTTAATAGATAAGGTAAACTAGCAAATAATCCCAGAAAACTATAATTTCTTTATATTTTATTTTAAAAATCTTATGTATGAAAACTGATAAAATAAATTGTTATCAGTGATTTTCTTCATTTCTATTTTCACATCTATCCGTGTTTAGTGTTGAATCCTGAATGTATAAGGTTACGCACAAAGGATGAAATTTCAATGACAACCTGAAAATCTTTAACCCTATCATAAATGTCTAGGGNTTAAAACGTCTTGCATTAGAACGCTGAAACTTCTACACTTTTTCAACATCATGGTTGTTAAAAAAAATTTTGGCAAATTTTTTTATAGTAGGGTGGAGGACAATTAAACGGGGAGTCGATGTTTCAAAAAAATCAGAAATTCTCATTAACTTTTTTATTAATTAACCTACAGGGCAAACAATTATAAATTTGAAAAGCCATTGAAAATTGTAATAATATGTGTCATATGTTGATATTTTAAAAATTAAAAATAATTATTTTTAAACATATTTTAGACATATTTTTTTAACTTATTTAAAATCCTCCCTTGCACCCCATAACCATCAAAGTTATAGGTATTGTTTTTAATCAGCAGGCCTCGAAAAGTTAGACTAAGGACATGTAACACAGTCCCCTATCTTAACTCGTAAGGGCAAAATCAAAGTCTATATTAGACAAATATAGCCCAGCCAGGATAGGGTTGACTATGCAAATCTGAAGGTTGAAGTTGGCTTTTCTATTTTGAAAATAGTTCGTGAATGGTGTATCCAATGATTTTGCAAAGAAAAAAAAAATAAGTTTAAAGATGCAGGAACATTCTAGAACCAACGAAGACGTAACAAATTCTGATTGTTGTTTCTGATCCTTTGTGGGTAATGCTGTAATATAGTCTGACTGGTTCGTCATTCTTGTTAAAACTTAAAAGTTAATTTAATATACAGACGAATTATCAACTAAACACGACGATTAAAAATGGCTGAGTATCATATATTTGATGTGAATCTTTGGTAAATAATCTATAAGAGTTAAATTTTATTCAAATATTTCTGCAACGACTGCTATGTGTAAGGAATGTTAAAATTTGCAAATTTATTTGTCAACTTTGACTTCAATTAAAAAAATTATTCCAAACGAATTTCGCGAAAAAATTCTAACAAAAATTTTCGTTTTCGTTTAATTTCTCGTTGCCTGAACAAAATATTTCGCTTAACTTCATTTTAAAATTAGTTCCTTTTAAAATCAGGTTTTAATGAGGTTTTGAGTTTAGGCCCGAAGCATCATGATAGTAGGAGCTGGAGCAGTTGGAGTAGAGATGGCGGGTGAGAATTTAATCGAAATTAGATATATTAGGGAGATCTTGCCCCTATTCAAAATTTAAACCTCAACCCTTCGCCCTTCTTGGCATCATTTTTAATGCAGGGCTTGGAAATCATGCAATATCGATGCAGTGAAAACTGAAAAACTGGATCCAACTTTGTTTGAGTAATTTCTGCGTAGAAAGTGAAGAAATGGAGTTCTTGCCACCAACTGCATTTTTCTAATCTCTACTGCAACCTGATGAAGTAAACCTTTCATTTTTCAAAATTAGACTATTTGATCTCTGTTCAAATTCATAGTTTTAAATATCAACAGTCTTCGAAATCGGGTTCAAAGATATAGAGATTATAAAATCTGATTTTGTGACAAGAAAGTTCTACTCCTTGCTAGGTAGACAAAGGTAAAAAAAAGGATGACATTTTTCACAATTACTTAAATTCTAAGCCGATCCAATTGCAAGATTTCCAAACGCTACTTAAAAAATATGTATAATGTATACAGCATGGTTACGATATGTCAACTTTCAGCTTGCAGATTCACACATATTCTCAAGGTTATAATGCAAAGAAAGTTATTTTAGAGGTGTACGCATCTTTTGTACTGCAGTGTACTGTCTCTTGGCGGTAATGTAAACACAAGACGTATGTCGAAGCCTGACATGGGATCCATCTTTCACATAAAAAAAATCAATGAAATATTCTGTTCATAGGAAACTATATTGAATCATCAAAATTATCAATATTGAATGCTTTTAACCTCCTCGGATACTAAACGAACACTCATGCATCTATTTTTGTTTACAAATTCCACACAGTTAGAACTGGTTTCATATGTACGCGCAGAGTATATGCAACTGAAATTAACTTTCCTTGCATTATAACCTTGCATATTCCGATCCCCGCAATTGCTCTTCTCTAATAAAGACAACATTTTATCTCTACACTACTTTACCCTAGGTGAGATAAGGGAGAAGTACAGTGAAACTAAGATTACTATTGTAAGTAGTCAAGAAACCCTGGTGGCAGATTTTACACCAAAGTTCCAAAAAAACATAAAAAGCATTCTGGAAGATCAAAATATTCAGGTGTGTATGTAAAAAAATTTCTTGAAAAATAATTTTTTGTTTTTGTTAATTTTGGTTGTGCGCCAATTTTTGGATCAAAGTATTGACAAGGGTGAAGGGTCTCTTAGATGTCCAATTTTTTACTATTTTACCCAAGAGCTCTAAAAAAAGAAATGATAACCGATGCTTTTCTGTGAAATAAATTCTAGATTTTTACCTCAAAATCGTTGAGATTTGAATTTTAAGAGAAAAGCATATTTTATTTAAATTGTTCTAAATACCGTTAGATGCAATTTAATATACATAGATTTGTCTTGTCTTCTCAAAAGTAGTGTGGGGGGGGGTCACGGTGACCACCTCTATTTCCTTATTGTGATACAAATCTATTACATGTGATACATGTTTGAAAAGCCCTTAAGCTCCACTTTAATGATCGGAAGTAAAAATTAGCAAAATTTTAAATATTTATTGCAAAATCAAGTTTTTTAGCAAAAAATGTGCAAAAACAAAAGGTGCGCAAACTATTATAAATTATACATTTTTAAAAAGCCCTCTACCCATCAAATTCAAATATGCAAAAATATTTGCAAAATTTTCAAAACCTAAGTGCGTGTTCAAGAAAAACTTAAATTGTGAAAATTCCCTTTTAAGGCATTTTCTGTGCAAAAATTTATGCAACATTTCTTTGCATAAAAAGTGCAATCTGCTTCCTTATGTTGTAGCTGCGTTCTATAGAGCTATAACATTTTGAAATCCAATGAATGAAAGTAGGTCTAAATTTGGATTTAATCTGGTAAAGGTCAAATAAGGCATTCAGGCAGTATGCCTCTTGGCCCTCGTCAAAAAAGGTTTCATAAAATATTGGTTATAATCTGCTCATTTGTGTCCGTTTCTAACACTTAGTGTTAGAAATAGGTCATAACTCATAACCCCATTTTGGAATCCCCCCCTGAAATTTGTATACGAGCACATCATTTCCTTGATTCTTCGGTATATGCTAAGGACATTATGTTAGATCTAATTAATTAATAAAAACATTAAACATTAAAAACATAAACTGACGATTGATCATTTATTACAAGAGTTAAATGTAGCAAGTTACAAGTTTTGGTGGATAAATAATTTAAATTTGCAAAACACACCAAGCTTGCTATCAACCTCTTTTGTATCTCTCCTAAAAATATACTTTTTACGTTTTGAAAAATACACCAACTATATAAATGTTTATATTTTGTCAGCACAATGATTTCTTTGCCCCGAAACAATCTTCGATTTATGAAATAATAAGTCAGTCTGCAGTCATGTATTACTCAAAACCATGAGGGTGATAACCATGAAAATTATTTTAACCTGATTTCTGATGTGTCCGATAGACGGTCCATAATGATAAGTGATCCTAGGCCCAAAAGTTGAAATCCTTCTCGCTTTCTATTTGTTCTCAGAGTTCTACTGATAAAAATACTACAATTAAATATATAAAAAAGGCGTTCATTTAAAATTGTTCAGATTCGCTTTATTTGATATCTAACGATAACAACCTAAAGAATAGTAAATGAACCTGGTTGTGAAGTCCATAGATTGATTATGTTTATAAACCATTTTCTACCCTCGGATGATGAAGATAACCCAAGGAGAAGGCAGGCAGTGTGAGTTATTAATTGCCTTCTTTTTCAATTGTATATATGAGTTAATAATATAGATAGATGCTTCAATTTCCACACGCAATGAGTTGACAATATATCCATTTACTTCATGTATACTTCAACAAACTTGTTTTTAAGGCACGCACTATATGTGTACGTCTCCTTACAAGCTTGGACTATACGCGACTGAGGTGCGTTTTAGATGGAACAGTGGACGTTAAATAGCGGCATTGCAAGTTGTTTATAAATTTCCTGAGGCGCCGAATATACCTAACTGGCCTGTTTTCATGAATGAACTAGGAAGTTAAATTTGCGCTTAAAATACCGTCTGCTATCCATATTTTGAAAAATTTTAAAGAAAAAACAGCAAAGCAGTTAAACCGAGGAAACAGAGGATAACAGATACACCCTTAACCCCTCTTATTGTATTCCGAATGCAGGAATTTAGTACAAACAGTTTTTCCTTACTATTCGCCGGCCCCTCATTTTGAGTTCAGAGCTCCTCAATTTCTAGCCATTGAAAAATGTGTTTTAATACACTGCAGATCCCCCCACTAAGGATCCTATAGATGTATGGACGGCCTGAAACAATATGATGATTGATGACCTTTAAGTTGAATTGACATAGCCTTATAAATATAGTCTTTGATCGGTTATCAAATCGAAAATAAGAAAACAGACAGTTTATCAATTAGGCACAGTCATCTTTTAAGTCTCATCCAGGGGCGGATATAAGGATTCTGTAGGGGGGGGTAAAAAATTTCAGTTTAACGCGCGAAGCGCGCCGAAATTTTTTTTACCCCCCCCTAGAAATTTTTTTCCCCCCCCCTAGAAAAATATCATGATGTATATCAAATTATTGGTTTTAATTGGGTTTGCTTTGCATTTTCCACTCATTTCTGGGATTTACAAACTCAATCTAATAAAGGCTTCATTACATACCTTTCAGCTTTCACCTTGTTTTAT
>NW_019396565.1:81223-94210 GCF_000591075.1 Eurytemora carolleeae | reverse complement strand
GCAGACTAATCAATAGGGAATGTATTTTATTTTTTTTTTTGAAGGGAAGGGGTCAAGGCAACTGGAACTGTTACTTGTAGAGGCAGCAAATGGAGTAACCCCTGCTATTCAGGGCCTGAATATATGTTCAGGGGTAATTACCCCTAGAATTCTAGGGAGGGGTATTTACCCCAGGATTCTAGGGGGGGTATTTACCCCCAGGATTCTAGGGGGGGGGGTAAATAACCCCAATAACCCCCCTTATATCCGCCACTGGTCTCATCCTTTGTGATTTTTAATACTTTTTAAAAAAAGTTAGACACATTTTCTTGGTGGTGTTTACAACACAAGTGGATTTTACTTGCGCGCAATTGCTAACCCCTTGCGCGTAAGTAAATTTAATTGCGCCCAATTCATTAATAATTGCGCGCAAAGACTTTTCTTATTGTAAAGACGAGGCGTTGGAAATTTATAATTGGTTATTTTGGTTGCTTGAGACTCGATCGACATTAAAACAGGGAATAGGAATAAAGGGAAAGGAAATGGCGCTGCAGTCTGGCATGAGAAAGCCAGTCGCACTGCTTTGCAGACAAGTTCGGTATTCCTTACACAAACTCTTTTCGTAAAGACACACAACATAACTACAGTCAAGGAAATTTTATTTTATAGCACAGGTATTTTACCTTTACCTGAGCTGATCTTACAGCAAAAACTTCAATTTATGCATTTATTCAATCATTCTCTATTGCCTAGTTCTTTTGATGAATTATTTATAAGAAATGCTTCACTTTTTGGAAACCTTTATTTTATGAGAAATTTAAATGACTTTTATGTGCCGGGAGTAAGAACAGAATTTCTTAGACGATTTCCTTTTTACTCATTTTCCACTGCATGGAATTTTCTTTCGTCTGAATTTAAAGAAATCGCTCAAAAATCCATTTTTAAACAATCGTTAAAAGCCAAACTTCTCGATAATCTTAAAGATTTTCAATGTGAAAAACTATTTTGTAATTCTTGCTCCTCCCTTTAACTCTCATTTATTTTTATGTGTTCCACCCCGAGAATGAATGATTCCTGTACGTTTATGAACTGTATCCACTCCAGTGGCTCCAGCTCCCTCCATCCCATGAGCGGCATGACATCCAGCAGCACCTCTTCAAGTCAGCATCATTGCAAAAACTGACTCTCCAGTGGGAGGCTGCGTGTTAAACCGCCCCTGGCTATCAATGCCTCCCCGTCTTAAGTTTCATAAATATGTTTTAAAATATGATATTTTCTATGTTTTTGCCTTGGGACAAATATATATATTTGATTTGATTTGATTTGAAATTGTAGAACAATGCTGACAATTATAGTAAAACTTGAATAACGAGTAATTTATTGTAAACTTTAATCAAATTATATTCTTTGCATGAAAATTTGGATTTCAGTGTTGACTTAAAATGAAAATAATATATTACTTGTTTTTAAGTTAACAATTAATGATGAAGAAATGTGCTCTCCTAGACTGTACAAATACCGAGATTCTGAGATTCTTATGTACTGTACATACCTACAGTACACGCCTTCGGTTCGGTATTCCTAACACACACTCTTTTGGTACAGACACACATACATGACGTTACCGCCCCCCGCATTAAAACTTTAGATATTTAACATAATTATGAATGTGCTAAAAGTTAACTAAAATTA
Source organism: Eurytemora carolleeae (assembly GCF_000591075.1). Classification (NCBI taxonomy): domain Eukaryota; kingdom Metazoa; phylum Arthropoda; class Copepoda; order Calanoida; family Temoridae; genus Eurytemora; species Eurytemora carolleeae. The sequence continues at coordinate 92,539 of NW_019396565.1, read as the reverse complement.
ATGATATTATGTATTTAATCATTTGTTGGATAGGAGGATCGTCTGGTGAATTAAAGCTGAATTTGTAATAAATTAATTTGTGAATAATTCTGATAAATTCCGATTCGTTGGTTTTACTGCCAAGCAAAGTAACATGTATGATACCCAACTGCCAAGCTAACCAAGAATAGGAGAGTCTGCGTTTACAATACCAGCAGATCCCAAAAAAAGTAGTTTGGATGAAGGCTCTTTAATCGGATCATATGAATTCCTTACACTGAAAGATCTCAGTGTGTAAAAGCTATTACATTGTTAAATACATATTATGACGTTATTTTTCAATAATTCATTTAAATCAGGTAGAGAGAGAATTCAATCTTGAATGAAAAAGTAATGAGATAATTGATAACTGTTAAAAAGTACAAGGTTACTTGCATAAAAGATATAAGACATTAATTTTCTTCTTATAAGCACTTCATATACTTCAAACCAAAAGTAAATGTTCTAAAGGACTGAGAGATGTAATTTCAAGTAACCAACCCATTACAGGTCCTTTCAACAACGGTACCATTTAAACATTTATCTAGGAAGATATCGTCGTTATTTCATCTTAAAAAGTGATGAATTCTGTAAATTATGTTCACGTCATCAGGGTAAATATAATTCACTGGGTTTCTGGAGAAGACGACATTAGTTGCTACCTTTGTCTACTCGAGAAAATGCGTCAAATTTGCGTAGATTTTCTGATGCGCTATCTTTAATTAGCAAAGTCTTTGATAGCGCGCAATAAACGCAACAAAGTTTCCCGCAATTGTGCGTTATACCGCGCAACTTTCTTGCGTTTGTGTTTTTAAATTTTGATAATATGGCACGCAATAAATGCAATTAATTATTACGCAATTCCGTTCAACAACAAAAAATTTAATGTAAACATTGTTAGTGGTCAGTGGCATACAAATTACAATAAACTGAACTTCACTAACATTTCAATCTAAAATACTAAGAAAATTGAATTTAAATTTAATCTTTTGTTTTTTAATATTCTTATGCAGCATGCTAGTGATAACAAGAAAACTGTGGCATTGAAAGACGACATTGTAGACTCAAGCAGACCCATGTAACTGAATAAGTGATTTGATAAGAATTACTAATTATACCAATAATATAACAAATACACGTTTTCCTTCATCTTTCCTCTCTCCCCTTTCACATCCACCTTTACCTTTTCCTCCCAATTTCCTTTTTCTCTCCCCTTCTGTCCCTTTCCCTATCAATTTACCCTTTCTTTTCCCCTATTCCCTTTTCCTTCCTCTTTCCCCTTAATCATCCCATTCACATCCCCTTTCCTTCCAACATCCCCTTTCCCATCCTCATCCTCTATAACACACCCTTTCACCATTCCCTTTCCTTCCCTTTTCCTTCCCCTTCCCCCTTCTCGTACACACATGGAAACTTGCATAGACTTCACTTATCAAGGGGGCACGGAGCCCCTTTAGCCCCTCCCCCTGTAAATAATTGCCTCTCTAAATTATGCATTAAAACTTAATTTTCTATTATCAAAAAATATTCTTTTAATTTAAAACAGACAATAATAGGAAATAAAGATTATTCTATAAGTAGTGTCAATGAAATTAAGACTTGAGATCCTTGAGATCCTTGAGATCTTTGAGATCCTTGAGATCCTTGAGATCCTTGAGATCCTTGAGATCCTTGAGATCCACCCTTTTTACGGGAAAACAAAATTTGAAGAAAAAGATGATTAAAAAAATAATGAAAGTGTTTCTATAAATTGATTATTATATTTATTAAGTCCATAAGTCGAGAAAATTCGATGATAATTGCTTTTTGCTTTTCCTACTTTTAAATAATTTACAACGTTGCATTACAGTTTTTTTTTGTAAACTGAATTTTCTCATATTCCACATTTCTAAAAGGTAAAGGCTTTAAAAAACCTTAATTATGTTTTAATTTAAAAATTGTTTGAAATTTGGAAGGTCATAAAGAACGTAATTTTAGACGTTGCATAAACTTTACTAAAAAGAATAAATTTTTGTATTAACTTTGGAACGATAGAAGACAATTTTCCTCAGCTATAAAATATTATCAGAAGAATGTTAAATTAAATAATTGCCATAGTCCACACTCTCCTTGAACCAAGCATTTTAACTCCATAATCCCGCTGCGACAAGCAACAATCGAGTATATAATTACATAATATCTACAGAATCTACATCAACAGTCTGTTTAACAAGAAGTTGTCGACATTCTTATTAACAGGAAAAGGTAGGCGGTCATACGCCTAAAAATTTTCCCCTTCCATGCCACATATTAGCGTTTTTTGTGTTCCGGCAGCCATAAGCCATGCAACCGTTCAGTCTTCCATGCAACAACATTAGTGACTTTCGGCAATTATTACGTTTTCAAATGATAAATTTCAATGATGCTGAATGTTTGTTCCAATAATTTGTTCTGCATTTTCGTGATAGCTCTATTTTTATATAAAGATTTGAGAGAAATTTCGAAAGAGAATAGAATACAAGTTTTACAATCGATCTCCGATCACGGATTTTTTAATGGAACAAACCATATCTTTGATTTACGTGTTTTTTCAGCTGCAAAAACAGATTTCTTTGATTACTCTTAAATTACAAATATTTGTAATACCTTGGTTTTAACATTAAGAGTCTAAAGCTTTTTTTCGTCAATCACATGTTCCATAAAACAGGCTCTTTGTATTGCTACTAAAAACAGGTTTGGGGCTGCAGAATCATGATACAACTGTCTATTGTAAACAACTTAGGAAAACTTCATTTTTAGAGTTTTACATCTCATTTTTTTATTAAAAACTTCAAAATTTTTACGTTGAATTGAAACTGTTCGTTATTTCTTACATTTTCATCAGCAGTCGTCCCTCAAGCTTATATGGTAGAATTGTTGAAACGGTTTTGGGGGTTGTTTTACTTGACTCTTTTACGTTACGATGAGTTAAACTCAGCACACATAACTTTAAAATTATGCATATAATTTTAATCAGTGATATTAAATGTAAGAAGAATTAATTTAATTTTCAGTTTCAACGTTTTAATTGCACCTTTTTTACCGTCATAGTTTATAAATGTCAGAACTAGAGGTATTATCATACTTTTAATAATAGTTATTTCAATTATAAAAGATGAGCTTCAAGTTGATTTCCTGTCATTTTACAGGGTGCAAATCACCTAAAAAGACGCAATTCTGCAATTAAAACGTTTCTTAAACTACGGTTTACATATTAAATTTCTAAAATACTGCTCTGAATATTAAATTAATTAGTCTACATTAGAGCTAAAACGGAAGTTCAATCCATACCTGAACGCTATGCTAGAACGTTCATGAATGTAAAAAATTTAACTGACAGTCATTTTTGAGTTGGAATAAAAATATTGTAAAAAATTTTTTCTTGAAAAATAGTTTATTAGCTAAAATTGATTAATTGACTTGGCAATTACAAAATTAAATAATCTAATCAAATCACAATTTTTTTACTTCAGCTTTTGGGAATCTCGAGCTGAGTTGGCCCTAAAATATGAAAAGAACAATTCACAAAATTTTTTTTTTGGAATGATGCTTTACACTTTGGATATTTCAAAGTATTTAATCATACAGTTTGAAATATCAAAGGTTAACACCATCAGGTTACAAAATTAAATTATAGGGATACAGAAATAAATATTCAATGTTTCCAGATTTTTTTGTGTGTCTGTGTGGGGGACTTTTATTTGGATAAGATAATCCCGCCATTTTCTCTCAAGTTATGTAACGAAAAGTATTTTTATGATTTTAACATAAATAATCTACTTTCTAATTTTTTCATATCACTCAACTTGGAATTTTTAACCCAAGCTGAGAACATTCACGTGGTTTTATTGAGCTTCCCAATCAAAATTTGAGGCAAATCACACAAGAGACGCATGAGTAATGATCTGAAATACAAGCAAAGAAACAAACAATACCATGATGCCCATTGTTGATCCTGCCATCCATCTGATCCTGATTGTTCTTCAGCCCTATTAATAAAAACAATGTGTTATTTATTTAGGATACTCGAACAAACCTTAGCACATTTAGGTTAGATTTTTTGTAATCACACATAGCCAAAGGTCAGTTAAACATTATTAAGTTTAAAACATGCAAATTATTCATTATATTTTAAAATATACAAGCCTGGTATCCCTGAACTGTACATCATTTAGTTCACAGTAGGTCAGGTTAGTTTCCTCCTTCTAATAAATAAACTTTGCTTAATTATAGAAAAGACAAGAAATTAAATTTTCTAACAAATGTTGGTTTATAGAGAATATGAGAAAAACAGCCCTTTCCAACCTAACATTGCAAATTTTGGAAATCAAAAATGAATTGCCCAAAATGAAAACGACGCACTACTTTTATATGGAGGATATGTCACGTGTAAATACCTTACTAAAGAAGTTGGTTGGAATCTTTTTGCACCTAACAGTTATCAGACAAAGAACAGTTATCAGCAGCTAAAATAGAATAAGTTATTTGTCACTTCTATATATAAATTTGGCTTGTCTGGGTGTTTGTTTATTTGTTTATTGGTATCCAATAAACGTCAAAACGGCTGAACCGATCGGGCCCAAATTTTTTGTGGGACATCACGTGACCACAGGGAAGGTTTATGAATGATCAAAATTTCAAATATTTGTTTCCATCAAAATTCGATCTTCATTAAATTTTTGAAAATTTTAAAAATCCACGAAATTTGTTGTGAAAATCCGCGAATTATTTTTGTTTTGTTTTACGATGTACACAAAGAGAACATGTTCACAATTAATTTAGAAGATTGGCGCGAATCGCCTAAAAGGCTAGTATAACAAATTTCCTTATTCTAATCACTATTTACTATTAATAAAGAATGAGAAAATCAGCAAAGTTCAACTGCAGGGACAACAAGGTTTTTCATGTTCAAATGACAAATCCCGATTTTTTTATTGCAATTTTTATTAATCAGGGGTCATAATTTGAATAAATTATTATCATATCAAAGTAAATTAATGATGCAGGTTTATGCAGATTTACGTTGACCAGCAATAACCTACCGCTCCTGATATAACTGAAAGAATTATAACAATGAGCCAGGAAGGTCTCTCGGTTCCAGAATGAGGGTGTGATAACTTCTCAACAAACTAGGAAAAGGAATGAATACAAGGTAGTGTATAAGTTTTACAAAACCAGATCTGATAAAGATTCGAGATTACCAGTATTTTTGCAGGTCTAAAGTTCAGATGTCCTCATGTTGATTAATTTAAGTGCAAAATGATAGAACTGAGATACTGGGAAAAGGCACGTCACGATAAATTATAGATTGTCACTATTTGTCCGTGTCAATTTAATAACATAGAAAGTTTTAATTTCCTCTAAAATGTCAAAGATGCATGAACAACTGTTTTTTATTCAGATTTGATCGACTAATAGTATGAAGAGCTTTGCATACCTTATGTGATTTTTCTGCAGCTTCATCAAATGCAGCCTTGATTTTCTTGTTATACCCTGGCTCAGTGTCCATCATCTTTTCTCGTTCTAATAAATATTCTTGAATAATTTCAAACTGGTTTTTGGATAATTTTAAACAGTTTTATCAAGTATGTAAAAAAAAAAATTATGGTTAAGGTTTGACCAGTTTACCTAAATCCTGCTTCAGTTTGTGGATATCGATGTTCAAAGTTTCATGTTCTTCATTGTTTTGCAATCTCTCAAGGTTCTAAATAATTAGTTTCTATAAGATTTGAATCCGAAATTAGTAATTGGATAAGTACTTTATGATAAGCCTCGACATCAAAGTGAAGTGATTTAACTTTTCTTAAGTTACCTACAGAGTTGTTAAAACAAATTCAAAATATAAGGAAACGACTATTTGTGTAGTTTGTATACAGAGCGTCCCATATCATATTAGATTATCTCCAATCTTTAACACCAAAATAAACCCTTAATACTCGAAAAACTTATCATTTTCCGCATAAAAATGCTTATATAAGCCTTATGTTATTATTCAAAATGATTCCTTCTAATGAAATTTTCTAATTAGTCCCGAAAATCGTAATTTAGACCCGTTCTCGGTCTAATATGATGTGGGACACCCTGTATTACAGTTGCTGCCGCTGTATGTTCTAAGATATAGAAATCCTTTTACGGATTTTGCACACATTTAGTTCACGTTCCTCCTCCATCCCTTCTCTCTCCACATACCGATCCTTCGTCAGGATAAAACAGTTGAGATGTGAACAGCTCCGGCTCGGAAAACAACCTGGCTCCTTCATGAAGATACAGATACCTAGCCTAGCAACAGGCGATGCTTACATCCAGCCCAACAATGTCAGAGAGTTCCTAGTTTATCTGGCTTCCAGAGGCATCATATGAATTTAAGTATAGGTATTAATTAATCACTATTTAAAGTTTCATGGTTGAACTGTATTTTAATTGTAATCAATTTGCCTAGGTTTAAAGTTAAAGGGTACTGAAGTGTTATTGAAACTAAACTAAATCTAATCCGTTCTTCACTGCAAAACTAGTTGATATTGATAAAGCCAAACTTAATTCTAAAAGTAAAGTTTGAACTTCCATGTTTGGAGTTAGAGAGCAAGTATGGGTATCCGACTTTGCCTGGATCTAAAAAAGTTTCACATCACAACCCTGTCTTGTAACCCCGTTGTTATTTATAAAAAAAAATTATTAAAAGATTATTACTGATTTTATCCAAAGGGTTAATTGTACAGTTTAATCTTTGCATGCAGTTCGTAGGACATGTTTCTGCCAACCCCAAATTAAAATATCTAACAAAGTTGCAATACATAATTTATCGCACGCGCACCTAAATTTTTTTGATAAGCATAAGTGCCACAGATCCATTACACGCAAATAAGGTGGATAAGAGATAGAATTCAATTAGCTAGGAAAAGTATAGATCGAAGAAAAAATTTAAAGATTGATAAATAAGAAGCATACAGATGAAATTTGTTTAGAATGTAGTCCCAGATTTTTGGACAATTTATATCTAATTTGACAATTGTCACCTTCTGAATGAAACCCAATAATAAAAAACTCATTTTTCCGTGATACGAAATATTATGGATAAATAACTGTATTTAAATTTTACCTTTTCTCCGACAAGATTATGGATTCGCTGAAGTTTTCCTGATCTTAATCCTGTGGAAAATTCTTCCTCATCCTTTGAAATTTTAACATTTTGAGTTTCAAAACTTGCAACAAAATTACTTGAAAATTCTCACCATAATCATCTTCTCGTCAGTGGAAGTTCTAGAATAACATTTTCTTAAATCATGCACAACTGCATTTAAAGCTTTTTTTCTTACTTTTGGTTTCTGAATTTAGAGATTGGTTTCCTGTGGATTGCTTCATCTATCGACTCTACCTCCTCTTCTGAACTCCAATTCTAAAAATAAAATTAATTATCAGTTAATTTGATTACTCGATTACCATTGCTGGTTTAGCAATTGGAATCTCACACAACTACAATGCTTGTGCGAAATAAGATTCTCAAGTGTAAAAGTGGTGCCGCTGGCAAACATTTTTTAATCTATTCTTAAAAATCCAATCTCTCCTCTTGCGCTCCTAGTTTTTAAGCCGCCCCTGTTTCCATGTCAAACACAGTTTTGAAAATTCTGAATAAAAACATTTATTTGCTACGATTACCAGTTAAATGATGTTTTTTATAAAATAAATTCTTGTTTTCAGTGATTTATTTCGTAAGTTATCAAGAATTGTAAGGGTTTCTGCGAATAACACAATTGAACAGGCACGTCATTCATGATTAGGGTTTCCACGAAATGGCTAAATCTTTTGCGCAAAATTTGCGCTATTTTCGCGCAAATTTTTTTTGCGAACTTTTGCGCTATTTTTGCGCATGAAACGCAACGAGTTTTGCGCGGTTTGCGCTATTTTTTGCGCAATTTGCGCAAAACCGCAAGTTTTACGCAAAATGTAACTTTTTAGGCAAATTGTCAAAAATTTATATTCTAAGCTTAGAATTAAACAACTGAAGATTTATTCCATACATAAAAAAAATATTAACATACGAGTATGATAACGATTATACTACACTCAATTGGTTACTTCCAGTTACAAAAAGTTTAAATTAAGGGACCAAAATTAATAAAATAGAAATTAGAGAGTGTGAAACTTGGCAATATTTTAATCCTGTTAAATAATTTCAAGTGACCCAATTAAAAGCTTTGCATAATCAATTATGAATTATATTCTTAAATTTGTTAAATCAAATTTCTGAAATCTTTTCAATCTCATATAAAATAATGCAAGAAAGTAACCAATGCTTGAAGAATCCACTTTTAGGAAATATGCATGTCCAAAACTAAAATTGTCGAGAAAATTGTGAGATTTGAACTCTTCTTAACTGTCATTGGTCAATTATATAAAAGTGACCAATAGGAAGACATTCCAAAAGAAGATTTTTCCAGAATTGAATTCTAAGAAACACACACCGTCACCAACCGTTTGATTTTTACAAAATTGCGGAAACTCTAGCTGCGGAATTGCGCAAAACTTGAGTTTCGCAAAAGCGGAATAGGGCAATTTTGCGCGAAATGACTTTTGCGAATTATTGCGCAAATTGTTGTTTTTTTTTCGCGCAAAACTGATGCGGAAAGAAAGAAAAATTTTGCGTTTCGTTCCGCAAAAATTGCGCAAAAGTTTTGCGAATGGAAACCCTATTCATGATAAGTGAAAATTTTAGAGGGTACACTATTATTTCACATTTAAAAGAAAGAACACTATAGAACGCATTCTTAAAAATATTGGAATTATTTGTAAAGGAATTTTTTTAAAAGAACATTTAAAATCAGGATCACGTTCTTATTATCAAGAACGAGCTCTAAGTCGGGAACGGATTTTTAAATCAGGAACATGTTCAAAATCATCTAGAATTAATTTAAGATTTTTTTTATATAGACATGACCTGGCCCTCTAGATGATTTAGAACACATTCCTTATTTAAAATGCATTTAAGAATGTGTTCCTGACTTAGAACATGTTCTTGATAATAAGAACATGTTTCTGATTTTAAACGTTCTCTTTAGCTAATATCCGTTCTGATCATTACAAATATTTTTAGGAGCGCGTTCTTTTTACTTTACTTTTACTTTAAACACAACCTGATTAAGAAGCTCTAATTGTTCAATTCTGTTCTTTGAAGTTTTTAAAAATCCGTCTGCATTCTCTGAAAAAAACATGAAAACGTACTTTGAGCTGGATAGATCAGAAATTTTAACTTACCAATTACAGATTGAATGAACTTCTTCTCCTCCAAGTTAAATCTGTGATCTAATGAATCAATCTGATCTCTGAACAAAAATTGAAATAAGATCTGATCAAACATCAATAATGGATACCCCTCCCTGTGCAATAAAAGTTTATAATTTAGATTTAAATTTGAAATTTCCTATAATATAAAATTGTTCTGCTTAAACAATGTCGCCTTTGAACTTGCTGAAGACGACCATTGAAAGTGAGGAAGACGAAATATCCTCAAACTTTATAGGTACCTGGTACTGCAAAGTTATATAATAAGGTTGCTTGCTCTCGATGCACTTCAATATACAGAGAATGTAGTCTACTTACAGCATAGATAGATACAATTTTCTCGAAATAACGCTTTGTTTTTGCATTTTTGCTTGATTCATTTTAGCAAAAACGCGACAAGTTTGCAAAATAGAGACTAAAATTTTAGCATTTTTTGCGCACGTTTCGTTCGCTGGAAACCCTAGGCGAGAGTGACGTCATATGCGGATTCTTGCTATCTATGCTAAACAGAAGACGTTTTCCGTAAAATTAGAGTATGCGAGAGTAAGCAACCTTATTTATACAACCTTGGGGTAGTGTGAGCGAGTTTAATAACAATAGTTCTGTTGCTATTCTTGACAACAAATTCAATTTTAAGTTTTGTTGCAGAATCACCAATTTTTCAAAGACTGTTTTTATGTAGGACTGGGAAATCTTTTTTTTTAACAAACGGTAAGTTTTAAAAATCAACAAAACATTTCTTTAACGAACCGCAAAAAAACATTATTTTTGAAATTGACCAAAAAGAGGCTAATATAAAAATATCTTTATAATTCTTTGAACAAGAGTATTGGCATGACAGGAGGCGTTTAACTTACAAATTTCATACTGAGCTAGACTTGGAAAACTTGACCACATAGAAAATAACAATAATGTCAACAATTAATATGATTTAAACACCTCTGCTCAAGTATTGTGTACAAATGTTCAGTATGTTTTCCATTTGTCATCATTCCAATTTAAAAAAGACATTTGATCCTGAAGTCGTTTCATTAGTGGTCAACCAAGGTGCTAACTACAGGATGAAAAACTTATTATTCTTCTGTACAACCAGAGCTAGGAACTTTAGAATGGTGGATATGGGGATTAATGCTTCATCCACTCTTTTTCTTAATCTCAAGATTAATTAACCGATCGAGATTAAGGATATTATATTCTAAAGTTTTCAGCTCATGTGAGGGCCTCTATACAGAGGATAGAGAGGATAGTGAGAAAGAGTAACAGTATCTTCTTAAACACAAATATATTATAGTTCTCAAGGAAGTTGGTATAGCAGAATATATTAGATAAGCATGGAGACTATAGAATTGAAACTGAGAAACTCTAAATGACGGACAGGAAGGAAGAAAACTTTGGAGCATCCAGGAACATTCCAAGGAGTATTGAGGGAGATTCATTAACAGCTTCTTCAAAAGAATAGTCTTAATCATCATTTTGGAGCAGAACATAAACTCAAAAGAATAAGCGGAAGATGTTAAATTTAGTTCAAACATGCCAGTCAAGAAAGGAGAAAATTCTTCAAGGAGTACTGAAATCTCTCAACCATACCGTTGCTCCGAAGGTGGAACAAGGAATTCTTAAAATTAGAAATTTTAAGAATCAGGCACAATTCTTTTCAAAAGGAAGAAGTTAAGCAGTCTTAGGGTGGCTTTAATTCCAAACCTGGAAACTCATTCTGAGGTCAAAGCTTGAGGTGTTTGTATAAAATGCCTTCTTTTTGAGCGAAAATTTTATGTTTTTTTAAAAAGTAAATGGTATTGAAGGTTTTAAAAGCAGTTTTTGTACATTTTCTTTACACTTTTCAGATTATTAAATGCCTTTTTTTCGAAATTAGAAAATGTAAATACTTTCAAACTAGAGGTTTTTGCAGTATTGAGATTTGAAATTCCAAAATGAGAATATAAAATTTCAACTTTTATTTTCAAACTCTGGTATTGGCGGTAGTGAGATTTCAAAATCCAAAAT
>NW_019396565.1:74786-80960 GCF_000591075.1 Eurytemora carolleeae | reverse complement strand
TATATTCTCATTTTGGATTTTGAAATCTCACTACCACCAATACCACAGTTTGAAAATAAAAGTTGAAATTTTTTATTTTGGATTTTGAAATCTCACTACCGCCAATACCACAGTTTGAAAATAAAAGTTAAAATTTTTTATTCTCATTTTGGATTTTCAAATCTCACTTTTTATTTTTTTCATGAATCTCACTACCTTAGAACTTGACAATATATACTTTTATTTTATAAAACTGGGGCATTTTATACCTACAGAAGCTTGAGAGCACCTGAATGCAGAGGTTTAAGAGAGAGGAATTTCTTCAAACCATCTTATTGCATATTGATTTTTGACGCCGAAGCGATGAAGATCAGACAGACAAGGTGGGAAGCTTCATGAACTCAGAGAACACTAGGATATCCTGGTTGGAAACGTCTTGGGAAGCCATTTGAAACTGATGAAACAAAAAAAAGTTAAATTGCAGATATTTCCTTTTAAGCAGAGACAGGTAGTTGACATGACGCGACAGTGAAAAAAGATTGTTTAAAAAAATAGTAGGGGACAGGGGTCCCCACAAGGCAAACACTGATCGAAAATTGATTAAATCAAATATTTTGAATTAAAAAATTATATGACTGTAAACAGTAATGATAAATACATATCCAGTTACGAGGCAGTTCAACTAGGTAAGTCCTTAAACAAGAAGTCTTGCAACGTATTTTGATTAAAACTTTGTTATTGATTAATATACATCTTTTGAAGATCAAAGTCTTGTCTTTTTATTATCATATTTAGTGGGACACACAGTCACAGCCGGTGCAAGGGATCAGGTGCACCCCCCTTTCTCCTTAAAGGGGGTTCCAATGACAAATTTGCACCCCTTACAAAAAAAGTTGATTGGCATATTCTTCAGAAATAATTGAGGCATTAAGAAATTTTCAAAAGTTTTAATTTTTCTATATTAAAGGGAGTGTTCCCGAAAAATGAAAGGGGGAGCTTTTGTGGGAAAATATTCTATGGTAATTGATACTATTCTTACTTCTATTTGTATACTTCTATCAGGGGCGTACTGGAGGTTTAGCATAGGGGGGTGGGGGTGGGGTGAACTTTTGGCGCACGTAAGTGAAGAGATTTTTTTGTCCACCAGCGGTTGTTGTTCACCCCCCCTAACAAACCGGTATTAAGAAAAAGTTCACTACGTCTCACTCGGTAATCCTGTGCCCCACCGGGCCATACTACAAAAAAACCTTTATGCACCCCCATTGGGAAACTCATGGGTACCCTGGACACACAGTGTAATCTCACCTGTTCTTGAATTTTGATGGTTTTGAGCTAAATTAAGTGAAAAAATACAATTTTGCCATCAAAGTTTTTCTTTTCTGTCTTTGAATTATTCAAACTGCTTTAAATCTAATTTAGCGTTTTTAAATATCAGCGCATCCAATCAAGAGATGACACAACTCATTGTTCAATGATTCAACCATAATAATGTCGTTCTGTTGTTAAGAATTTTTTTATAACTTTTTTTGTTAGCAACACTTTGCCTTGCCCATGATGCAGCATGATACACTATATTAGCTTGGGAACCCAGCTTTGCTAGCAAACTAATCTTTCTTTAATTTAGTCAAGTCAACCCACTTAATTTAGAACTTTTAAACCAAGCTAAGCACATTCCTGTGGGTCTGTAACATATATCCCCGAGTACTATATCAGGGAAACCTGATGCCTTATCTATATTCCTTCAAATAACTATTATCATATTATGCACACTTCGTAACCAAATAAAAGATTAACTTTATCGTTCATGAACCTTGTAAATATATATATATATATGTCCTAGTTGGGTGCCCATCACGCCGGTCACCCTATTTGACCTGTAACCTTATGTTTCAATAAATAGTTAGTTAAGTGTTAAACCTCGCGTTGAAGAGACCTTGCTTAAACCCTAGGTAGAGAAGACAGAAATACAGTGCGGTTTCTGTGGTTAATCTTGACTCGGGAAGACTGGCATTTTGTGACAGGTCTATTTAAACCTCGCGTTGAAGAGACCTTGCTTAAACCCTAGGTAGAGAAGACAGAAATACAGTGAGGTTTCTGTGGTTAATCTTGACTCGGGAAGACTGGCATTTTGTGACAGGTCTATCAAGTTCCCAAATCAAAATTTGAGGCAAATCAGTTGAAGGGTTCATGAGGTATGATGAGACATACAAATAAGAAGTGATTACTACTTTATATACAAAGATAAATGAAAGGCTAACAGTTCCAGATAGAAAAATTTAATTTAAATCTAGATTAAACTCTGAAGGAAAAAAGAAACTTACTTTACTGCGATAAGATTTAGCTCCAAAGGTTTAATGATCTTGTCTTTAACCTCTTGAAGAGAATGTGCAGCTCCAAGTAGCTCAGAGGTACTAACCTGGACATTATAAAGTTTACACATTTCACAGTTTTTTTACCAATTGATAATTTTTCATTAAAGATTAAAAGAAGATTGTAAATATTATTTTACCAGGGTAATGACTTTGAACTGCCAACCTCAGGTTCAAATTTGAATCAGCAATTCAAGTTTTTCCTTAATTTGTAACTTTAAATCAGTGGTTAAAATTTAAACCAACGGCATGACACGACAGCATTTACATTTTTTTCTAAATAGGAAATTTCCCAAAAACCTAGGCATTTGGGAAATTTCCCAGATACCCAGGCATTTCGGAAATTTCCCAGATACCCAGGCATTTGGGAAATTTCCCAGATATCCAGGCATTTGGGAAATTTCCCAGATACCCAGGCATTTGGGAAATTCCCCAAATTCCTGTAGGTATTTGAGGGTGGTATATTTTTCCCGGCCCCCACCCCCAACTGCACTGTTGGACAATAATCCTATTCCTGTGTTCCATGCAGGAGGGGATGCAGAGCCACCATACAAACTGTATAATGACCTCTGAAACCTCTTGAATGACCTACGAGCCCTATAAAACCATCTCCGTACTTCTTGCTAGCTAGGTCTCCAAGCCGTAGGAGTTCTGTCTCCACATCTAATATTCTGATGGAGATGGTTTTGCAGGATTTGAAGGTCATTCTGCGAATCAGGAGGCTACGGAGGTCATTTTGAAATGCTCTGCACCCTCTCTCTAGCCCCACATACCAACTCAAATCTAAAATCACTTAATCCGTATCATAAGGACAATTTTATTTTTAAAATTTTATTATTTTATGCAGGTCTTAATGAATGATTGTTGGCTGATTTCTAATAACATAAATCAATCATTCCTACTAATCAGCTTTCTTTAAGGATAATTCTAAAAAATGATTAACCTACCACTGTAAGATCAGCATGGTTTTTAAGATGAATTTCAAGAAACTGAATCCTTTGCTTTAACTGAAAACAAATTTATCAAATGGAGTATCTTCAGCTTAGTCAAACCAAACTCAAATAATAACTCAAAATTTTCACTGGTAACCATGATTTTATTCTGCTTTGAGCCCAGATTGGGTCCCCTGCTCTGTTTCATCGAAATAAACTTTGATTTTCATCCAAGCCCTATGATTTTCATCCCAATCCCAATGATTTTTATCAGAAACCCCTTGATTTTCATCTGAAACTCTCAAATTTTCATCAGATACCGGCAGGCCCGTAGCCAGGATTTGACCAGGGGGGGTGCAATAAGACGCGCCGCCGAAAATTTTTTTTTGAGTGTTTTTAATGATTTTTTAAACAATGTTTGGTTTGGTTTTACAGTGGTATATGGTTGTTTTTATTACATTGTCAATGCACTATATAAAGGCTAACCTTTTTAAGAAGTGTATTTGAGCTTTTAAGGGAGTACTGCTTAACTAACAGAGTCAAGTAATCATTTATTACTTTGACTTTGCAATATGAAAATGATATGATCTTATTTCTTATTCATTTTAAAAAAAGCATGGTCAAGGGGGTGCTATGGAAACGCCTCACCACGGAAATGCCTCAAAAAAAACAGACTCATAAAACATAGCACACCAGTCAAGGGGGGGGGGGCTAAAAGTCTGAAAGTGTACAGGAGATTACCATTTCATTTCCATGGGACTCTATGCATATAATTAATAAATCACACTGTTTTAATTAGACTTAAACAACTATTAAATGACTATGAGTAAATTTTGATGTTGTGTTATATTTAATCAACAGAGTGTACTGATCAACTGTTAGTTAGCCTGCAATAGGTCACNTGCTATTATTGTTCTTACTCGGGCTATATAATTTATAACTAGATTTTAGAAACTTATGAAAACAATTTCTTTTATATGGGACTATGGGGGGGGGGTGCAAATTCGTCATTGCACCCCTCTTTCAGAAGAAAGGGGGGTGCACCTGCACCCTTGCACCCCCCCCTGGCTACGGGCCTGAGATACCCTGAAATGTTTAATGACACCATCCATATTTCACTGCCAAACCCCATCTCAACAGAAACCCCGTAAGCTGGGGTCTCCAACAAACTGATTTAATAAGGGGGTCTCCTGAAATATCTTGGGGTCTTGGTCAGTAATCTAATTAAGATGATTTGAAAATGTTTCCTTTATCCTTACAACTTGAGACGCATAAATGTAACCAATGTTATACAAGAATTTTCTTCACTTTTAACTTAAAGTCTCCAAATTTGTCAACAATAGAAAATAAATCATGTCAGATATTGGTAAATATTGTTTCCTGGTGATAATCCTCAAGATCAGTCTCCACTTTCATCTTTAGTTCCATGTTCTCTTTTTCTTCTCTAATAATGTCCTCAATGTTTTCTTCAACCCCTCTTTCAATAAAAAGGAATTTATCAATGGCATTTTTCAATCAGGCATATATTACATTAAGTGGGATCAAACAGGTACGCTGGTTAATTTTAGGCCATTTGTCTCAAACAATTACTTTTGGCTTTTGTCATCCAGACAGAACAAACACTAGACTGAGAAAATATTGAAATATGAGGACGACATTTAAAACTGATTTTCTTTATTATTCCTGAGAATTTTTTTTTTAAATCTTTGAAAAAAGGAGACCGAGCCCATTTAGCATATATGGTCCACTTTTGAAGGTTGACACGGCATTTTAGAGAAAAATGTTTAATCCACGACCAGCCCTGTGACTGTAGGACCATCAAAGGGGCCAAGCACAACTGTTAGGACAGGCGTAAGGGTTGCTGGGACAGGCTAGAGGGGGGGGGGGGCTGTAGCCGTATGTCCAAATTTATCCGTGTTACAATTACATATAAGATGCATGTATAAAAACGCAAGTGTTGTTAGGAATGTGTCTTAAATTCTCAGATTTATTCCATTTTAAGTGTTTGTTTATATTTGAAGAAGCTTGCGCTTTGCCACGTAGCATTAGCCGTGTAGAACCAGAGTCCGATGCAGGTAAGAGATCGCTCCAGGTACAACACCTTTCTTCAATTTTAAAACATAGTTGCGCTTTTCCAGAATTGTAGCAGGCTTCTGGTGCATTGCGAACAAAACAGAATTTTGTAAATATAAACGTTATAAAGGGACAAAGCTATTTATTGCAAGGGGTACTAATGTATCTTATTTGTACAAATATTTATCCTCTTGGCTTCAATGGACTTACAGAATATTGTCTTCTAAATATAATCGAGCTGGTGTTTGATCAGTCTGGATGACATGATGTGTGGGGTTATTGGGATGTTTGAGGCCGGATAAAAATGCAGAGTCTAGGCATAGACTTTAGAGATGCTTAAAAGTGATGGGCCCACTGCCTTGGGGTAGTGAATTTTAAGGTGCAGAAATCTTCAGGGTTGCAGAAAGTATAACTTGGCTAAATGGAGAAAGTTGCAATTCACAAATCTCTATAATCTAACAAAGCTAGCCTCTAAATTTCAGTGCAAGAGGTTAAAAGGGTTTAGGATTATTATTTGGATCCAATTAAAAAATATTTGATGTTTAGTTATCGCAAAAATTCCAGTTTTAGCCCAAAACCCTTAAAAAACTTAAGAACAAGTAACGTCTTTCTGGAAAGAACAGTGATCACACCATAGAGATATGATCTTCAAGGAGAGCTTGAAAACTTGATCTACTACATATACACTGATCCACAGTCTACTAATTTATCTATTAAAATTGGGCTTAATATGTTCATTAGGGTTTCCATTATTCCAGAAGAAAATTTTAGAACTAATTGGGCTGAAATATTTTGTGGACAATCAGGGGTTGATGGGGGGG
>NW_019396565.1:2098-73938 GCF_000591075.1 Eurytemora carolleeae | reverse complement strand
AGGAAACCGATCAACAAACTGAGAATTTAAAACTTTTTCTGAAAATCGGAAACGGACCAAAAAAAAGAGGAAACGGACCCAAAAAAAAGAGGAAACCGATCAACAAACTGAGAATTTTAAACTTTTTCTGAAAACCGGAAACAGACCCAAAAAATAAGGAAACGGATCGAAAATATTGGGAAATCCCTCAAAAATATTGGGAAATCCCTCAACAATATAAGACCCTGATAAACCGGAATCCGACCTAAAAATCGAGGAAACGGATAAAAAAAAACGGGAAATTCCTCTAAAAATTGGATTTGAGGGATTTCCGATAATTTTTGAAAAAACAGGAAACGCCTCAAAAAAATTCATTTTGGGGAGGTTTCCGTTTTTTTTGGGTCCGATTCCGTGTTGAGGCATTTCCGTGTTGAGGCGTTTCCATAGCACCGTGTTAAAGGCTAGTTCGCTAATAAATACGAGTTTTTTAACATAAGATTTCAATTTTTATTACTGCAAGATACTTAATTAAAAAATTAAAATTTTATAGGTAGGTAACTTTTTAATTTTTTACTATTTCGTTAACTATTCTTTGATGACACATAGTACATACCTCTTAATAATTAAATAAATTGACAACCTTTTAAAGAAAATATACATTTTTGGTCAGAAAACCCTTAGATCAAACCATATGCATAGATCAGAAAAACCTTAGGTCAGAAAACATGCAGGTCACTTATCATTATAAAAAAACATGCAAAACATTCATAAACTTTTCTTACTGTAAAAAAATTTAAATTAACTGTCAAAAACTTAAATTTATCAGCCAATTTCTTTTCAAGAAGAACATTGGAATCATCATTTTATTTTATTTTTCAAAAGTTCAAAATTAATGGCTTGTTCGTTCTGACCCATTGTTTTTTTTCTAAAAACGATACAAACATAAACAATTCCCAACCCTATTACATTCTGGAAATAAAAGTTCCGGTTCCCATTCCGTAAACAAGAAAATCTATGGTTTTCAGTAGGTTTTTGGGCAGCCCCCCTGGACGTATTCCTGAATACAAAATCAGTTACCATCTTTAACAATCAACATCTTGAAAGACATATTTAGCAATAAACCATTGGTAACAATAGCCCAAACTTAAGTAAACGTTAAAAATCTGTTTAATTTGTTCCCTTAAAAAATAAAAAAAAAGATATTTGAACAGAATGATTAGAGAAAAAGTAAGAGGGAAAGTACAACCGAGTTAAAGCTTAATTGAGCCCAGTGCTCTGACGGCAGTCACATAGAGATGGGAATGTTAAACTTTTTTCATTTCGTTCCTTTATCGTTCATCAACGACCCGTCTTGTTCTAATCATAATCGTTCAAAAAAGAATTTATTTCATTCGTTCTCAAAATTATCGCTCTTTTTCTCATTGAAAAATTGTTCAATAAAATCATTTGCTCAGTAGAAACGTTCATTCAGCAAAATCGTTTGTTCGATAAATCGTGTGTTCAGTAATAAAAACGGGAATTTAAGTCAAATAAACTTACTTTTCAGATGTTTTCTTTTCCTCATGATCAAGCGTACCTAGTAAAGATAAAATTAATAAGAGCAAAAGGAAGAAATATTTTCATCAAACTAAAACATTTTCTGAAGCTTACAGACCTAGCAAAAGCTGAGAAGGTGGCATTTAAGAATAAAATATTAGGATTACTTTTATATCAGTGATTTCAGAGCGTAAAACATTTATCCATTTTTTCAGCAGACAAGAATTAAACTACACTTGGAACCATACTTAAATATAAGCAAATCACTGTACTCTCTGGGAGTATGTGAACCAAGGAGGTTATAGTGCATGCCATATAGTGGTACGCTAATCCTTTATTAATTGTATAGGTCATGAACTATACCGAGAGCGTAATGCATATCTTTTTAATATATGGAGATTCTGGCCTAACCTAAAGTATATCATTATTAGTAAACAGTTGTAAGTGTACAGTACAGCTAACTGAGCACATAGGNCCCCGTGTAGACCAACACACTACTCCCAGACCCGGTTTAAAGAGTTGGATTAGAAGCCACAGATCTCATTATACTCCTCCCCCCCCTTTGGACATGACTGATATTTAGCCCCTAGTTTCTTTGGTTTGATCTTCTCCCAATGCAGTACATAGCTATTGCATCAGTAAAAGTTTATTTCTAGACCAGACAGACTTTCCAGATTGATCACTATTTTTACAGTTATATATTGATTCTAACGAATTAAGCCTGAACAAATCAGCTATGAACTAATGTTGTAATTAAAACAGTTCTGGAGAAACAAATGGGCTATTATCATCGAAATTATGTAATTTTTATTCAGTCATCTGCTCCTGTAATATTCGATTTGGTTGTAGGGTTTCCATTTTTCCGGAACAAAATTTCCATTTTGGAAATGGAATGATCCGTAAACAGGAATTCCGAGATAATTCCGGATCAAATGGAAACCGGAAAGTTTGCAGTTTACGTGACGTAAACCTTATAATTACCAGTTTACATTTCGTAAACATAGAAAGCAATGTTAAAACATTAAAAGTTAAAAACTATTAGTTAAAATATATTTAAAAAGCATTTTAGTTTTATGATTATATATTCACAAATATTTTACTATAGTTCATCATGGCTATTTTATAGTTACAGTTTCCACTTTCCCCGCGATATTTTTTTGAAAAATTAGTTTTTATTTTTCAAGAGGGTCATCGGATAGGCTAGACTCCCCCGCACAAATTTTTAAACCAGTTTTAAACCTTCCCTTGGGCCATGTGAATTGCTTCACAAATTTTTGGCTCTGTCAGTTTTGACGTTTATTGGATACAAATGGACAAACTAACAGACAAGTAAAGTATATAAATAGAGTGAGAACCAGAAAACTCTGGAATAGGAGGACGACTTTTAGACTTAAGTTATGACTTCAAATAGTTTAATGAACATGAGACACGTCGATTACGCAGTTCATATACTATACTGTATACAGACCAATTTAAAAGTGATTAATATTTAACTTATTTGGTTTCCAACATCAAATAGACTTAAGGATTGCTATATATAACGTCTTACTTTCCACAGTTTTCTGTAGATGAAATTATTTTGAGTAATGTCGGTCAAGATTTATATTTCATGATAATGCACAGTAAAATTACTTCAACTACAGCTACACCAGGCGTAAATTCGATCAATATGTAGAAAGTATTACTTACTGGTTTTATCTTTTACATATGTTTAAGACGACTAACGTTTTTCCGGAACGATTTTTCATAAACCGGAAACTTCCGGTACACTGTTCCGGGACGTTCTGTAATTCTGGAACAACGATCCGGAAATTTCCAGTTTACCGGGAAAAATCATTCCGAAATTCCGGCACCTTTTCTATAATGAAAATGGAAAAATTTCCGGATCATTTCCGTAAGTAAACTGTAACCCGGAATTAAGGTGGAAACCCTATTTGGTTGTAAGCTCTGACGGAAAAATCTATAAGCATTTTGCAAATTACTCCTTGAAAAACAATTTCTATAAAAAATATTAATAAGTTAGTAAGATAAAATCAAAGGCCAAGCATTACAACCCTTTCAAGTCGACCCTGCCTTAAAAATTGATGGAGTCTGGATCTATGTGCAGTGAGTTCACAAAGAAAGGCAAGAAAATTTTGTTGACAAATTTTGACTTCTTGCTTAATTCATCAGCTAAATAAAAAAGAGAAACATAACAATTATTTCAATTAGCTAAAAAAATAATCTAAATTTTAAACGCTTTTCTTTATTTTTCGTGCCAATGTACAACATTTTTTTGAAAATTAATTCTTCCTTAATTCTTCCCTAAGGTCAAGCAAGGTCCCCCAAAAAATTTGGGCCCGCTCCGTTCAGCAGTTTTTACGTTTTTTGGATACAAACAGACAGACAAGCAAAGTATATACATATAAATATCTATATATAAATTTGGCTTGTCTGTTTGTCTGTTTGTTTGTTGGTATCCAATAAACGTCAAAACGGCTGAACCGATCGGGCCCAAATTTTTTGTGAGACATCTAGGGACCCCAGGAAAGGTCTATGAATGATTGAAATTTTAAAAATTTGAGTTTAAAAGTTTTTTATTTTTGTAAAATTTTGAAAATGCGCGAAAAAAAAATTATAAAATCCGCAAACTTTTTTTTGTTTTTGTTTTATACTGTACGAAGAAAAGATGCTCACAGATTAAGCCACAATTAAAATTTTAAATAGAAGATGGGCGCGAAGCGCCCAAAAAGCCTAGAAAGAAGGGCGCTTCGCGCCCTGAATTTCTGGTATATTTATATGTAAGCTATAGCAGCAGTCAAATGGATGGAACAAATGAGCTGACATTTTTTTAGGTTACCCATGGTTACTGAGGGTGAGAGCCTGACAGGTTATAATAAATTTGAATTGAAATTCTACGGAAAATCCCGGGCACTTCTAAAATCATGATTTTTTACCAAGCGTGGGTAAATGGCAAAGTTAACTAATAATAATAATAATAATATAAACTTGGTTAATGCCGGGCACTCCAGCTAGTAAGCCATAAGAG
The DNA here is from genome assembly GCF_000591075.1 of Eurytemora carolleeae. Lineage (NCBI taxonomy): Eukaryota > Metazoa > Arthropoda > Copepoda > Calanoida > Temoridae > Eurytemora > Eurytemora carolleeae. The sequence goes on along the minus strand of NW_019396565.1, from coordinate 69,395 downwards.
GTTGACAACTTGTAGTTAAAATGACCTCTTCCAAAATTAAAATAGTGTTAAAACCTATTTTCAAGCCTTTCAGAAGAATTTTGGAGTTTGCTTTGAATAGTGTATTTAAATAAAATTTAATAATTGTAAATTGTAAACCCATTATGTTCTTTTAAATTGTTGTAAAAAAATTCTTACCAACATTGTGATCAGAATAAAGTTGCTTAGTGAAGGCATCAATTCTCTTCAACATTTTCTGAATAAAGTATTCTGAGATGGAATTTAAAGAATTTGAGCCGCGGTTTAAATCCGCCAAAACCCGGTTTAAATTAAGCGCCGGCTTAAATCTTGAAACATTTGATACAATTTTTAGTGGAACCAACCATATTTAAACCACGGCTTAAATTTAAACCGCTGCTCAAATTCTTTACATTCGGCCACTGGTGATTTTGTATATAACTTTTAGGTGGTTGACCTAGGTATTAAAAGATTTAAGATTTCACTTTGTGGTAGTTTTAATTGACAAGTTACTGGGTCCATCCTATTAAACATTTTTTTGAGGTCCAAAAATTGTTCTCTAATAAAATTCCGAGATTGCTGTTTCAAAGAGGTGTGAGTAGGGCTGGGCACATTCAACTTTTTTCAAGTGGTTCATTAACGCACTATGATTTAATGGTCTCAAGCTCTCAAACAAAAATCAATGGGAATATGTCCAATTAATTCTTAAAACCCAAAGCTAACATTCTAATATAGATGAAGGGGGTGTGGCCCCCCATTATTTTGCCCTTACGAGTTGAGATAGGGGAGTGTAATACATGTCCCTAGTTCAACTCCAACATTTCAAAGCCAGTTCATTAATAAAATATTAGACCTATAACTTTCATGGTTAAAAAAATACTTATTGTTCGTTATTTTTCATCAACCAATAATTTTTTCTCAATAAAGGATATTTCTGTTCATTAGCAACTTCAAAATTACGGTTTTCCCGTTCGTTAACAGACTATTCCATTTATTTTCAAAAAACTAACGTTATCCAGCCCTGGTGTATAAGGACTAATAGGTAGAGGCAAGGCATGTTTCTTCTTTTTCTAATCCGTTCGTAAGTGAAATTTGCCTTTACTTTCAAAAGCCTCCGTTTGTTCACTGAACTTCATCTCACTCTGTCATGTAGGCCCAGGCAAAATGTTTCTATTACCTTTTTCGGAATTCTAGGCTCCTCGTTAATTTTAGGAAATAAAGTGCCAGTATTTCCTAAAATTAAAAAAGTTTCATGATAAATCTCGAAAATAATCTTTCTTTTCTGGGTTTTCTAACAAAAACATTCAGGATTTTGGAAACAGTTTATAAGAAACATATAGATTATATTTTAAAAAAACTCACCACTCTGAAGGGGAGGGTACATCGAAGCAGAGACAGAATCATCACTTTTAGTTGAAGGATTGTCCAACGTCTTTGCAACACTTGCATCAGTATTCCCCTGACTAAGCATCTCAATTATCCTTGGAACTTTGGCTGAATGATGATCTGGAGACATGTTGGAATGCGAGTTGTTTTCAAGTACTTTCATTGTTGGATAGTGCTCCACATTGGCCACCAAATCATGGTCACCAGTCGAAGATTGTAAAATTAGAGGTAAAAGTACAGGATGTTCTTGGTTCAAAGAAGGATGATTGAAAGAATGTCTGGTTGAAGATTGATTTGGCAAAATTGGAGTTACTACCGTACTGGGTAAGGAAGAATGGTATTCCTGTGATGTTCTGTTTGATATTGAGTAGTTTATTACTTTAGAAGAATTCTCATCATTGGACACAAGGTAGAATTGGGACGGAGAGGAAGAAAGTGGTACCTCTCGGGAAGGGTAGGGAAGGGGCAGGTTTACTGAAGTTGTAGATTCTTCATCTGAGTTTAAGCGAATAGAGCGTCGGTTAGGAATTCTATATTTCATAGGTACACCGTTACCTAAAGTAATATGGCTAGCGGAGTAAATAAAAATCTTATTATATGGTTACCTGAGCTGAAAACCTTAGAATTGAATATCCTTAATCCTGATTGCTTCATCTGAATATCCACCATGGAATATTAGGCACTTTAGAGGATAAAGATTATAATAATCTGAAGATTAACAAAAAGAGGAAATCAAGCAATGATCATAATGTCCACAATAGTGGATATCAAGATTAATGCTTAAACTCATGGTTTTACTAAACCCAAGATTATTTTAAGGCTCATTCAATATCCAAGAAAGAAGTTAAAAATTTAACCAATCAGCGTGTCATGTTCAGATGTACTCTTTAACTTTTGAAAAACCGGTTGTGATTTCTGGTGTTGATGGTGTCATATCAATTGAACTAAACATCAATTGAACGAACGAAAGTTTTGGATTACTGTTTTTTAAGACTAACGTTCAAAATGACAAGTATCCTAAAATATGTTTTTAATAATTTAATATCAACATGATTAAATTTATATTTGTTTAAATGCTCTAACAGCCGGCTTGTGAACAGCCGACTTAAATTCAATCGGATATTAGTCCAATCAATATAGCATTATATCTGTAATTGCTATCAAACGCAAACGTAAATTTTATACAGTAGAATTATCCAAAAAAGAGGATTAAGAATAAAATCAAAAGTGTGTACATTGGATACTCAGATTAAGGGATCATGATTATGGATATCTCATTCTAAAGTTTTCAGCTCTGATCAATTAGGTGAGATGACGATTTAGGAGTAATTTTAGATTTTGTATGTTTGTCGCAAGGGTAGAGAGATTAAAACAATTACATCCCCATGACCAAAAACACTAATAGTTTTTTATATCTGTGACCTTGGACACCAAGTCCATGGTAGACAAAAATGCACGGTTGACGCGTATCAGCTATTTAACATGTCGGGTTAAAGAAGTTCAAAACCGTAACGTTCATGTAAAAATGCTCAATGGACTAAAAAAGGAGAGATTGAAGTTTGCAGCAACATATTGGGAAGGGATAGTAATTAACACTCAGGACACAATTATTCCATCAGAGGGATGGTAATTAACACTCAGAACACAATTACTCCATCAGAGGGATAGTAATTAACACTCAGGACACTAATTACTTCATCAGAGGAATGGTAATTAACACGATCAGGACACAATTACTCCATTAGAGGGATGGTAATTAACACTCAGGGCACTAACTACTCCATTGGAGGGATGGTCAATTACACTCAGGACACTAATTACTTCATTGGAGGGATGGTAATAACCACTCAGGACACTAATTACTCCATCAGAGGGATGGCAATTAACACTGAGGACACTAATTACTCCATCAGAAGAATGGTAATTTACACTCAGGTTACTGATTACTCCTTCGGAGGGATGGTAATTAACACTCAGGACACTAATTACTCCATCAGAGGGATGGTAAATGACACTCAGGACTCTAATTACTCCATCGGAGGGATGGTAATTAACACTCAGGACACTAATTACTCCATCGGAGGGATGGTAATTAACACTCAGGACACTAATTACTCCATCGGAGGGATGGTTATTAACACTCAGGAAAGAAACTAATTACTTCATCATAGGGATGATAATTAACACTCAGGACACTAATTACTTCATCATAGGGATGGTTATTAACACTCAGGACACTAATTACTTCATCAGAGGGATGGTTATTAACACTCAGGACACTAATTACTTCATCAGAGGGATGGTTATTAACACTCAGGACACTAATTAATCCATAGGAGGGATGGTAATTAACACTCAGGACACTAATTACTCCATCGGAGGGATGGTAATTAACACTCAGGACGCTAATTACTTCACCCAAGGGATGGTAATTAACACTCAGGACACTAATTTATCCATAGGAGGGATGGTAATTAACACTCAGGACACTAATTACTCCATCATAGGGATGGTTATTAACACTCAGGACACTAATTACTTCATCAGAGGGATGGTTATTAACACTCTGGACACTACCCTACTAATCCGAAAACTTAAAAATACGTAAGACATACATATATATACATATTTTTAGGTTTAGGAATACGAAAAATATGTATTTTCCATGCGTATGACGCACATATTTTCATAACCATTTCTTTGGTAAAAATACGTTGACAAACGTAAAAATGCGTATGTAAAAAATCTAAAAATCCAATGAATCAGGAATTTTTAGGTTTTTCGTATACGTAAAAATAGTATTTGATATCTGTAAAAATACGTAGATGAATAACATAAAAATGCATATGTAAAATACATAAAAAATCCAATGAATCAGGAATCTATAGGTTTTACCATACATAAAAATACTTATTTAATATCTGTAAAACTACTTATATGACATGTGTAAAAATGTGGATATAAAAAACCTAAAAAATCCAATGAATCAGGATTTTTTAGGTTTTTCCTTTTCGTAGATTTAGGTTTGAAAAAATTCTAACATTTCTTAATTTTTGGAATTTTTAGGTTTTAACTATACGTAAAAATACATATTGTTCAGAAGTGTATTCAAGGGGGGGAATGGGAGGTAATTCCCCCCCTGGACCAGTGAACTCAGGGGGGTTTCAGACCCCAACACTCAACAGGTATATAATTCCACAAATTTCTAAAATCCATATTCATTGATATTAATTATTTTTAATCCAATCCAATGTTTTTTCTACAGAAATTCACACCATCAGCATTCCTTCATCTGCATCCATCTAAATCAACATTCATATATGCATTTTGTCTGTATTTTCAACAATTATGTATTCAATATGTGTTATACTTTAGTTACCATTTTACCTGTTACAAAACTGTCAAAGTAAAACTTCTATTTATCAAAAAATCGAGAATTTACTGACATTAATTCTAATGAAAACATCAATTTACTATAAAATTGCATTTTCCAAAATGCTTGCATTAAATTTCTTACAGAGCAATCCTCTTAAAAAGAGTACAAAATATTTTCGAATTCTAACTTAAAAATGCATTTTTGTGCAGTTGGTATGAAATTTACGAAAATATACGTATTTTTAAGTTTGCCTCAAACTTTATAACTCTAAAATAAAAAATTAAGTAAAGAAAAATACGTAAAAATATGTATAGTAAAAACCTAAAAACTTTACGAAAATATACATATTTTAAAGTGTGCATCTAACTTTTAAACACTTTTGTAAAAAAAAAACACATTTTAAAAGTAAAGAAAAAACTAAAAAAAATACGTAAAAATACGTAAAACAAAACTTGAAACATTTCTTGGTATGAAATTTACGAAAATATATGTATTTTAAGGTCTGCATCAAACTTTCAAACTCTAAAAAAATACAATTTTTTAAGTAAAGAAAAAACATTAAAATTGCGTAAAAATACGTAAAATAAAATCCTAAAAATTTATAAAAATTTCTTTGTTAAAAGTATACGTAATTTCTCGTATAAATACGTTTCTGGAGAACCAAAGCATTAAAAAAATGCTTGTTATGATAAATACGTAAAAAACGTAAATATACGTAAGTTCTTAACCCAAAAGTTGAGCATACATATTTATACGTAAAAATAGTACCTATTAATATGTATACCTATATAGAGACTTTGGTATTTTTAGGTTTTCGGGTTAGTAGGGTAATTACTCCATCAGAGGGATGGTTATTAACACTCAGGACACAGACTACTTAATCATAGGGATGGTTATTAACACTCAGGACACTAATTACTCCATCAGAGGGGTGGTAATTAACACTCAGGACACTAATTACTCCATCAGAGGGATGGTAATTAACACTCTGGACACTAATACTCTATCGGAGGGATGGTAATTAACACTCTGGACACTAATTAATCCATCGGAGGGTAGGTAATTAACACTCAGGACACTAATTACTCCTTTAGAGGAATGGTAATTAACATTCAGGACATTAATTTACAACAGTACACTCTCCAAAAATCGTTCTCTAGGAAATTACCGAATTAGTTATACATGTTTTTGTTCATTTAAACTCTTTATTTTCATTTGTGGTTACTCTGAAAAAAATGACTTGCGGATTTATTGTTTGTAAAGAAACAACAGAGAAATTCACAGAAGAAAATACACCCTTTTCCAGTCAAAAAAAAAAAGCCGTTATCTTCTAATTTCTAATCAAATATAATGTTTAAGGTTACCAATGTATACTTTGTAAATCTGACATTGCTATTTTTGCATTGAGGGTAGCATGAAACTACGTGTATTCAGTCCATTTAAGCTCATGAAATAAATCTATAATGAACTTACATAATCCAAATAATACGAAGGCTAAAAAAAGATTCTCATACATTCTCATCTGAAATTAAACTTATAAAATGTATTATGATGTGTGCTTTGTACGTATGACCACAATTATTCGTGGGGGGACGACACCCTCCAAAGTAAAATTCATTGCTTTTTGCTAACATATGACGTCTCCCACAGCAGCAGTCCAAAATACAGTGAAACACGACCCTCTAGGCGAAAACAAACGGAAAGCCTTGTAAAATTAGATTATATTTGCGGACACATTCTTTTGACGACATCTAATGACGACAACACTATAAGAGTACAGAGGCATATACAATTGCGTCTTAATTACGCCCGTTAATTTGGGAGAATTCGGGCTCAGTCAAGGGCGTATACAGAAATAAATAAAGGGGGGGGGGGGAAAAATTTGAGCTAAGCGCCAAAAAAATTTGCCCCCCTAGAAGCTCCTAAGCGAGGGGGGCAAAATTTGAACGGTAAATACAAAACATTTGGCTTCTTTGATATCAGGCAATAAGTATAATTGCTATAAAGGTACACATACAGTCCAGCAAGGGCGTATACAGGGGGGGCAATTAGAAGTCCGAATGAAAAATCTATATTTAGAAAGCAGATTCTAAATAGAAATAGGTGGGGGCTACGCCCCCACCTATACAGGTATAGGGGGCACTGCCCCCCTTGTAAACGCCCTTGGGCTCAGTGAACAGTTCACAAAACGGAATGCAAATTACACCTTGAATCCGTTTTGGGCCAAACCTAGGCAGGGGCGTACGAGGAGGGGCACCCATAAAAAACTTTAAAAAGATCTCACTTTTGCTCTAAGCTAAAAAAGTTATATTAAGAAAGCTTTATCAATACTGCCTTCAGTGTAAAAATATTTTTAAAATCATTATTTATAACTATATAAAATATGTGATCGTTCCTATGAAAATAAGATATATTTTAAGACGTTTCCATCTCTATTTTTCACCCATTGAAACTTTCACCACAGTATAAAGAGTGGGTGCTATATTTAGTTTGAACTACTGCCGTCATTATCAGTAGTTAGAATGAACAATAGTTCAAACGATCAATAGTTCATAATCATATGATCATAGTTCAAACGGCACTTGTTATATGGGAGTGTGCAGTATATGATCGAATAGTTTACATAGTTAAAAAATTTCTCAAAAAGGGGGTTTTAAAAGGGGGCACAATGTTGCTAATAGGGCAGGCACAAAATTTTTTTATCGCGCGCGCAAAAAGTGCACCCCATTCCCCCCTACACAAATTTTCTCGTACGCCCTGAAGCTAGGCATGATGTAATAGAATTTAGCAGATGTTATGGACGAGACTTTTTTATCAAAATAGTTTTTCATTCAAGTTTTTCATTAGTGTACAACCCTCTTCAGTCTTCACTTCCGTTTCATTTCCCCTTTTTAATTGATCCCCCCCCCCCCACTCCCTTTGCCTTCCTTTAGAACACCAAGAGTTATTTCCTCCTCAACTGCAAAAATTTCACTTAATATTGAAAAGAAACAAACACTGCAGAGTACAGTTGTACAGTACAATGTAACGCATATAAATAATAAATATTGGCCAATTTCTTAGACGCTCTACCATAGGTAGAACCATGTCACACTATGGTTACGCTTTACCAGAGCAGTGTAGATAGATATATACGACCTATAGTTGTACCTATGGTTAAATGAATAAGATATTGGCCATATGTTTAACAATTTGTCCAATAATTGTGTAAGCTGCGTTCAGGCCCGTAACTAGGATTTTTCCAGAGGGGGTGCAAAGAAGCGCCCCGCCGGTGAAAATTTTTTTTTTTTTTTTTTTTTTTAAAGCAATGCTTGGTTTGTTTTTACGGTGGTATATGGTTTTCTTTATTACATTGTCAATGTACGCTATAAAGACTAACCTTTTTAACAAGTGTATTTTAGCTTTTAAGGGTTTTAGCTTAAGGAAAAAATTCATTATTTAAAATCAAGGCTTCTTGTCCCTCGGCCTCATGATATTATGAAGATGAATAAAAAAAAATTTCTAATTTTTTTGTTTAAAAGAGTTTATTTATTGACATTGAGACATTGAGACATTCTTAGTGAATTTTTGAGTACTCAAAAAAACCCTTCTACTTTGACAAAAAATGACAAATATCCTCGCTTAAAATAATGTTTTTGAAACTCCCAAAAATGGCTATTATAATGAGTAACACACAATAAGATTATAATTTGGTTTGGAAAGGGAATCAACTCTTGNTTACTCATTAAAAGTGTGAGAGAGTACACAAAAACTCCGTCACACTTTTAATGAGTAACGCACAAATAGATTATAATTTGGTTTGGAAATCAATTCTTACTCGGGCTATATAATTTATAACTAGATTTTATAAACTTATGAAAACAATATCTTTTATCTGGAATTAGGGGTGGGGGCTGCAAATTCGTCATTGCCCCCCTCTTTCAGAAGAAAGGGGGGTGCACCTGCACCCTTGCACCCCCCCCCCTGGTTACGGGCCTGGTTGCGTTAGGGTCGTCATCAATGGAGTATGGACAAGTTATTTTTAAAGTTTTTAACCTCGCATGTTTTTTAATCCAAGGATTTTGGTGTTTTTGCCTTATTTTTCATATTTCACATGATATCACAAAACAAGCGTTTCCGGATGTTTACTTACTGGCGTTTATTGGTGTTCTTTGTTACTTATATAAGATTGGTACATTTTTGACAAAAAATATCGAACCCTGCTTTGCGTACATATATATCTATCATTATGCAAGGTTGTAATGCAAGGATAGTTAATTGCAGTTGTGTATACCCAAGTAACAATTTTGCGGAAAATCCGCGGAAATTCCCAGGAATCTTTCCTGGGAATCCGCGGAAATTCCCAGGAATATTTCACAGGAAAATCCGGTGAAAATATCGACAGCTTTTCCCAGGAATTTCTCGTTACCAATTCCGAGGAACCAGGTCTGAGGAATTTCTTGTAACCCATTCCGAGGAAATTCTCGTAACTCTATCCAAGGAATTTCTTGTAACCAATTCTAGGGAATTTCTTGTTACCAATTCTTCAGAAAAACCAGAGAAAATTTGTAGCAAAATGGTCTTCAGAACCAATTCCTGGGAATTTCCCTGGAACTATTCCCAAGATTTTCTCAAGAATTCCTCAGGAATATCTTGAAATATTCACTAACAAAAGTAGTGAATAACTTAGCAACTATATTGCCCCTCCAACTTTTTAGAAGTATAACCACCTTCTTAAGTCAGTGTGTTATAGTCGTTTTTGATATTACTGAAGTTGTCATGTATTTTGTTTATTCAGACAAGTGAATTGTCAAGAAAAAATTTTAAAAAAATGTTTTAAAATTTTTAAATATTTTTTAAAAGATCGTTCTGAAGTAAATTATCATTTTTTATCAATAAGGATACAAAGAAAAAAAGATTTAGTTTGAGCAGGGCATAAAAGAAGAGAACCTCAGAGACACCTATTGGTTAAAAACGGAACTTGAAAATTCTGTGAGGAAGTCCTGAGAATTTCTCAGGAATTTCCGGAGAAATATTCCTGAGAAATTCTTAGGAATTTCGTGAGAAAAATTCCTGAGAAATTCTCAGGAATTTCTCGAAACTTATTCTCTTATCTAATTCCCGAAAAATCTGTAAACTTGGTGACCAAGTTTTAAGAATTTCTCAGGAATTTCCGGAGAAGCATTCTGGAGAATTTCTCAGGAATTTCTTGGTGTGAAATTCCGGAGAAATTCCCAGGAATTTCTGGAAACTAATTCTTTTATTAAATTCCCCTTAAAATCCCTAAATATGGTGACCAAGTCCTAAGAATTTCTCAGGAATTTCCGGAGAAGTAGTCAGGAGAATTTCTCAGGAATTTCTTGGGGTGAAATTCCGGAGAAATTCTCAGGAATTTCTCGAAACTGAGTCTCAAAACTGTGATCCCACAAAAATCTCTAATCTTGGGGACCAATTCTAGGGAATTTCTCGAGAATTTCCGAGGAATCAGTTACAGGAAATGATTCTCGAGAAATTCCTCGGAAATTCCTCTAAGAAAGTCACCAGGGTTGGTGAATCTGGGGAAATTCCTCACTTTTGTTACTTGGGTACTCTGCGTACATGTTAAAACCAGTTCTCTCTTTGTAAATAATTGAATAGATGCATTAGTGTTCGTTTAGTATCCGAGGAGGATAAAAGCACTTAATTTGGATAATTTTGATCATTTTTGATAATTCACATAATAATTTCCTATTATCAGAATATTTCATTGATTTTTTATGTGAAAGATGGATCCCATGTTAGGCTTCGGCATCGGTCTTGTGTTTACATTACCGCCCAGAGACAGTACACTGCAGTACAAAAGATGCGTACACCTCTGAAATAACTTTCCTTGCATTACAACCTTGTCGTTATGTTTGATTCTCTTCATTCAGGGGCGGCTTATGAAACTTATCAGGTATGGGGGGTTGTAAAATATGAAGAGGTTATGTCGAGGAAGGGGTGGGGGCATACGGCCATGAGCCTATCAATATTCTGTTTGAACCCTGGTAGTTAGCAGAACCCTGCCCGAATCCTGCGGAATCCTTTTCGAGCCCATCAAAAGACTGCTCAAAAAAACTATTATTGATTAACTTAAAAAAGAAATAATTTCAAAAATAGAAACGTTGAGGAATAGGTTACAAACTCCTCTTAGGTTAAATTTAAATTTACTTTTGATGATTAAGTGTATATGTAAAATCTGGCTATACATGCATTTTGCAACTTATTATAATTATCATTCAAACCATACACCATTCATACTATGATATTTACAATTTTTTTTATAATTCATAATATACTTTCTACACATTTTTGTATGAATTGTGTATGGTTCGAATAATAAATGAATGATATATACTTTGGAGAAAAAAACTCAGCGGTTTAACCAGCGGTTGAGATATAGCCTAGACTCTACGCAGTTCAGAATAAGAAATGCATCTTTTTTTTCTCAAATTTAAAATTTGTTCAGCCGCTAACTTTTCTGATTTCAACCGCTGGTTTTCAGATTTTTCGGAACTTTTTTGCTTACAACCGCTGGTTTAAAGATTTTTCAGCAACCTTTTGCTTACAACCGTTTTCAGATATTTCAGCAACTTTTTTGCTTTCAACCGCTGGTTTAAAGATTTTTCAGTGGCGGTTGAAGCAAAAAAGTTGCTGAAACATCTGAAAACCAGCGGTTGAAAGCAAAAAAGTTGCTGAAATATCTGAAAACCAGCGGTTGAAAGCAAAAAAGTTGCTGAAAAATCTGAAAACAGTTGAAAGCAAAAAAGTTGCTGAAAAATCTTTAAATTAGCGGTTGAAAGTTAAATAGTTGCAAAAAATCTTTAAACCAGCGGTTGAAAGCAAATAAATTGCTGAAATATCTTTAAACCAGCAGTTGAAAGTAAAAACGTTCTGAAAAATCTGAAAACCGGCGGTTACAAGCAAGAAAGTTGCTGAAAATTCTTTAAACCAGCAGTTGAAAGCAAAAAAGTTGCTCAAAAATCTTAAAATCAGCGGTTGAAAGTTAAAAAGTTGCCAAAAATCTTTAAACCAGCGGTTAAAAGTAAAAAGTTGTTGAAATATCTTTAAACCAGCGGTTGAAAGTAAAAAAATTCTGAAAGATCTGAAAACCGGCGGTTACAAGCAAAAAAGTTGCTGAAAAATCTGAAAAACAGCGGTTGAAATCAAAAAAGTTACTGAAAAATCTGAAAACAGTTGAAAGCAAAAAAGTTGCTGAAAAATCTTTAAAAAAGTGGTTTAAAGCAAAAAGTTGCTTAAAAATCTGAAAACCAGCGGTTGAAAGCAAAAAAGTTGCTAAAAAATCAGAAAACGTTATTCATGAAAAATTATATATCATTTGTTAAAAAAATTCGATTTAGCGGTTGAACAAATTGTAAATTTCTTCTTAATTTCTTAATCTGAACTGCGTAGAGTCTAGGCTAGATCTCAACCGCTGGTTCAACCGCTCCCGCTGAGTTTTTTTCTCCAAAGTATATAGCATTCATAATAAATTAAATAATAAGTTGCAAAATACATTTATATGCAAGATTTTACATATTATACCTATTCATCACTGTGATCATTCCATGTGCTATAGATGTGTCCATTGAGGGGGAAACATAGGTTGACAAGGAGGTGGGTGGGCTGATTCTTTTTTGGGATCTAAGCGTTAAATCTAGGCTTGTAAGTAGATTTTTTTTCTACCCCTGCCACCCTTTTTTGGAAAAAGGAGCTGGAAGGTTTCCAAATGCCTCCCATCCCCCCTAGTTACGGCTCTGAAGTCAGGATGATTGATAAGGAGTGATAAGTAAGTATGTAATCATTTATTTATGAAAAAAAAAAAAAAAACATAGAAAATTAAGTGTTTAAGAAGAAATATTTGAAAACCTCTAAAATAGAGGTTGGGAGAATATTTCCTCCCAATTCTAAAAATTCAAAAATAGAAATAAAAGGAAAAGGAAAGGCAAGGAAAGGAAAAGGAAAGTTACATTTTTATTGTTTACATTTTATTTAACATAAACTAGTGGTGAATTGTTAGTATTTTTCGACGATGAACTAACAACTTTTAAATAAATATGATAGCTTTATTTGTAATGTTTAAAAAATAAATAGGCTTTATGGGTTGTGAAAAATGTATAGGTTTTACGCAAAATGGGCATTTTCAAGCATCTTTTTAATTCGCGTTGATTTGTGACATCCATTATGTTTGATTATATCTTTTAATCTTTTTAATCTTTTTAGTCTTTTCTTTGTAAAATCGTCTTTGCTTTCTTCGATTCTTTTGCGAACATACCATATGTTAGAATTTATGCATTTGTTTTGCTGATAAAAATCTTTAATTAAATTATGTTTAAAATTCGAAATAAGATTGATATTTGAAAGCTTTAAAAAGTGTCGTTTATTTTCATACCATATTTTAGGGAAATTGTGAGGAGGAAGCAGTCCGATTTTAAGAGATTTTACTCTAGGAAGTAGGAATATAATAATCATTTCTGTTTCAAAGATTTGCGTTTTTGATATATTTTGATAATGTGAAATCTTTTTTAAATGTTGGTGGTAATTGGTCTTCTTTAAATTGAAATAAAAATGTTATAACATTAAAAATTCCTAATTTTCTGAAGGGGAGTATGTTCAAAACCTTAAAAGCTTCCGCTGTGTGACTTATTCTAGGTAACCTCAATAATATACGAATAACTTTTGTTTTTAATATTTTTTTTTGAAGTTAGCATTTGAAATGTTGAACTAAATTCTAAATGAGAGTAATAAAGCAGTTTCATTGTTTCAAAGCTTTTTTTACTTTTTTTCATAGCATAAAGTGAAAAAGTTAATCGCTTTTATATCTTTTTAAATAGTCATTAAACTTCAATTTAGTATTCAGCCATATTCCCAAGAATCTAACTGAATCAGTTTTTTTATACCTTAAAATTTGCGTGTAGTTTCTGCTAGTTTAAAGAAAATATCAGGACAGTCGTTTTGTGCATTTAAAGAATTTGAAAATAAAATTACATTAGTTTTCTCAAAGTTATTAGTAAGTTTATTAGACATGTACCAACAAGTTATTTTTTCTAATTCTTTATTTATTGTGTCTGCAAGAGTATTACCGTTTTAACATTTTGAAGAAGTCATTTACATATATAATAAACAGTGAACAGCTTAGACTTGATCCTGAACTCATCTTTAACATTTCGAAGAAGGTACCATTTTTTAGAAGTATCTTGAAATCAATACAGTCGTAAGCTTTAGAAATATTTAGCATGATAAGTAAATCAGATTCATTATTATTTAGTGCGCTGAAAATATAGCTTTAAAGTTTAGTAATTGCGAGCATAACATTACGTCCTGGCAAAAAACTAAATTGATTTGTTCTAAAATAGTTATTATTGTTGAGAAATGAAAGCATTCTTTTATGCACAGTTTTTTGTAGATTAAATTATTTTGAGACATGGCAGTCAGGATTTATATTATTTCATGATAATTCATAGATGGTATTACTTTAAATACAATTACAACAGGCGCACATTCTATTATTCTGTAGATAGTATTACTTACTGGTTTTATCTTTTACGTAAGTTTAAGATGTCTTCCACGTTTTCCGGAACCTTTTCCCGGGAAATTCCGGAACAATTGTTTCGTAAACCGGAATTTTTCGGAACACTATTCCGTAACGTTCCGTTATTCCAGAACAACGTCCTGAAAATTTCCGCTTCACGGAAAAAAATCGTTCCGGAGATCGTTCCGGAATTCCGGATTTCCGGATTTCCGGAACCTTTTCCATAATGGAAATGGAAAAATTTCCGGATCATTTTCGTGCGTAAACCGTAACCTGGAATTCCGATGGAAACCCTACTCCTGAGGCTACTTCCATGAAGGGGTACAGATGGTCTCTGTTGTCGGTGATGCATCCTCCCAAAGTAATTAAGGTTTTATTGGGTTTGGAAATAATTGCATGTAAAGATTTCTTTTGGAAAGCTAAAGCTCAAAAAAATAGACTAAAGACCCATGCAAATGTTGTCATCAATTAGAACTTTGATATTTTCACAATTAAAAATCAAACATTTTCGTATGTTTGTATGATTTTGCCTGGCACTTCTAATTCTATAGGAGTTTATCTTTAAAACTGCCAAGTTTTGTTCTTTCAAATCTCACTCCATTCCAAAATTTGTTTTTAAATTTCTTAATCACATTTATGTTATTATCCAAAGGCGTATTCAGGGGCGCTGTAGGGGCTCATCCCCCTCCTGGATCAGTGAAATATATGTTTTTTTTTGGGGGGGGGATTTTGCCCCCTCCCCCCTAAAAGAAATAAAAATGTAAGCCCTTCCTGGGAAAAAAAACCTGAAAACGCCTCTCTTAATATCTTTAAAACTATGTCTTATAGTTCTCAACCACTCTTAAATCTGTCAAAATACAAAAGTGAAGACAAAGAAATATATTTCGAAGATCTTCATTTTTCGGTATCACAAATTGTGCATTCCTTGTTTTACAGATTATGCATGCAGGCATTATTGTGCAGTCGAGGTTGGCTTCGCTGGGAATTCCACAATATTATTGGTGGAGATCATGGTAGAATTTTAAGAGATAACGGTCTTTGAGGCGATCCCAAGTCATTTCTAGGTATTTACTTGTTCCGTCTTTACCGGAGCACTCACAAGACTTGATACAAATCCTTCTTTGCCTAGGAATTACATGGTCACGGAAGAAGTTCTAGGTAGGGACAGAGGTCAGAGGGTTGGAAAAGGAATTGTAGGGCACACATTCAATCCTGAGGTAGGAGTCCATATCACCGCTGTGCAGGGATCTCAAGAACTTCTTCATGTCGTACACAGCGTAGTAGGGGTGGTATCTGGAGTGCACTAGGATACCTTGGATCTGGGGTGGGTTGAGTGTAGGGTTTCCAGCATAAAAGAAATTTTTTTTGCAAAAATTTCACTTCATTTTTGCATTACGTTTGCTCACAAAAAAGGCTAAAATTTTTGCGAAATAGTAAATGCAAAAAATTCGCGGAAAAATGCGAAAATTTCGAGAAAAAAATAATGCAAAAGTTTTGTGAAAAAAATAATTCGAAAATTTAGCATAAAAAATAATACAAAAGTTTTGCAATAAAATGATGCAAAAGTTTTGTGATAAAATAATGCAAAAATTTTGCAAACAAAATAGATAATTTATGCAAAAAAATAAACAAACGCAAAATTTTAGCAAAAAATATGTGAAAATTCATTCAAAAAGTCTAAATTTTGAGAATACAAGACTCATTTTCATAGAGGGATTTATCCGCGAGCCCAATTGACGGATTAACACAAAATATAAATATAGATTTAAGAATGACTAGGAGACATCAGACAATTCATAGATTTGCTTAAAAATACTTTCTCGACCATTAAGTTCTTTTCAAAACACAAAATAAATTCTACTACGGGAAGAACCAAAATAATGGGGAAACTTAGATAGCTTGTGAAATCAAATTCTCTGCATCAAACAATTATTATTTAATACTTCTGAAAATATAAATCTAAATGTTTAAGTGGAATTACTATGGATTGCAAAGTTATTCGTGGATTCCATTATTCACTTAGATAAAACGTTTCAATATTTGATGTTTTCCTTTTGTCAGAGTACAGAGAAATTTCCAGAGTATTGCTTTGGTTTGAACTTCTCCAAGGAAGGGGTTGGTAAAGACGACATTACATGAAAGGGGGGGTTTGAAGGTTTTGGTCAACAAATTTGTATAAAAAATTATGCATTTTGTGAATTCAAGATCAATTTGTCAAACTATTGTGGAGTTACATAAAAATTGCATAAAAGCTACATAGAAGTTGATATTTACAAAAAGCATTCCCCAAGCAGCATAAACTCTGGTAAATTAGAGGTCCTGGTTAAAAGTCATTAAGTCTGCCCTGTAGAACCCATTTTTCATTACTATGTTGTTGGGCTGTGTACAGAAAACTGTGGAATAGGAGGACGGCATCAAAGCAATATTTAAGTGTAACTAGATGTTTTTAGAAAGGAAATAACTTATATAATGTAAATACTTTGTTGTAGCATGTTTTATGTGGTAGGTAACTACTTGTTCCATTATTACTTCCATGTGTACCCTTTTTATACACACTATTGTCGGGGATAATGTCTATCAACAAATTCAAACTTTATGAAAGACGATCCTTGGTAAAGCCTGTCAGTCTACCCCGTAATATTCTCAACACATTATCCTTTCACAGTTCAACAATGTGGAGTTATCAGTTCCATTTCACAGTCCGGTTCTAGCTATAATTTAGCTGCGACTTCCTCGCTATGATTTTCTATTAGTTAGTCCAAAATCATAGCAAGATCGAAGCTTAGGTTAAATCTGAAGTCGGAGTTAAATCATAGCTAAATATCAGCTGATGAAAATCACACCTGAGGTTGGATTTAGCTTCGAGTTCACAGATAAATCACAGCAAATGGGAACAAACTATTTGCCATTTTTAGGCATTCACCATGATTTTGGGTACAAATAAGCAGACATTAAAACTACTAAAATTGCAAAACATGAAAATAAAGACCAGAAATAATATGCCAAGATGCATTGTTCAGAAAAATGAAAATATTTCTAAGATTTTTTAAAAAAACCTAAAAATAATATTTTTTCAAAAAAGATGTTTTTTAATTTTTTAACTAATAAATTTTAAAGGAAATTTTCTAAAAAATACTTTTTAAAATAAAAATCTAAATTTTCTTAAGAATATTTTTTTTTCATGTTTTAAATTCAATGAAGTTCCAAATAGCTTTTTATTTCATTTTATTTAGCTGACTATATGTCAACAACTTTGTGATAGTTACATGCATTCTATTTAGATAAGACTCAACCAAATTTGAAGTAATTTAAACATTTTATTTTAGTTTTTTGTTAAATGAGTTTTTGGGCTTTTTCTTTGTTTCCGATTTGAATGAACATTTTCTGAGACACTCCCTAATTAACCACTATACAACTTATGGTAAAGGTCGTTTTTTAGTTACACGAGATAGTCCTAATGGGTTAATTTGCAGCAAAGTTTTTTTTAGGGGGGATAGGCAATTTCTCAGTACACGCCTGTGAACTGGGTACACGAGGGAGGGGGGGGGGATACGGCCATGAGCCCAGCAATATCCTGTTTGAACCCAGACGTAAATTAGCAGATCCCTGTCCAAACCCAGCGGAATCCCAGCAAAAGACTGCAGCTCCAAAAAAAATTGTTAATAATTGTCTTTGAAAAGGAAAAATTCAAAAAGGAAAGGCATGGGAGTAGTTTACATACTCCTCTTTGCTTTAAGATAAAAACCAATGCTCTAAAACTCTTTTTAAGTACCAAAATTTGTCTTACTATATCAAATACATTTGCAGTGATGAATATGATGATAATATGATGATAATATGATGATAATATGATGGTAATATGATGATAATATGATGATAAAATGATGATAATATGATGATAATATGATGATAATACGATGATAATATGATGATAATATGATGATAATATGATGATAATATGATGATAATATGATGATAATATGATGATAATTAAACTCTTGCATATAAATTTTATCATATTGCAACAATTTCAATTTATCATTCAATCAAAAATGTGTAGAAAGTATATGATTATGAAATTTGTAATTCATTTATAATTCCTAAATATCATAATTACATATATTATATATATTTCTGCTAACTACCTGGGTTCGAACAGGATATTTCTGGGTATATAAATCAAATGATGTTCTTATTCACCTAATTCATTATAAAGTTTAGTAACAGTTTAAAAATTCGAAATTGAAATGGATAGTCTAGGGAACGTACTTTATTAATGTACTCTACTGCATATAATTTGTGAACATTCACATGATTTGTACACTTTGAACTCCCTTTCAGGCTGAAAGGGACTGAAAAAATTCATACCGAGAGATTTTTTTAATTCCTCTCTATATATATTATTCTCTATGTATCTAACCCATTTCAGGCTGAAGTCTGGTTTACCCAAAAATAGTCTGGGGGGTTGGGTCCCAGGGATTTCCTCTATTTCCTTAATGAGATAGAAATAATTAAATAATATTTAATAATATTTAATACACTTTTAGAAAGCCATTTGGCTCTACTTTAATAATCTGCCAAAAAAATTGAAATTTCGCAAAGTTTCAAATATTTTTGGCATTATTAAGCAAAAATTTGCAAAACAAAAGTGGGCGAAATATGATAAATTATACATTTTTGAGAAGCTCTTACCACAGCAAATCCAAAAATGCGGAAATATTTGCAAAAATTTTTATTTCTAAATTTGTATTCCTGGAAAACTGAAAATGTCCAAATTCTCTTCTGTGCAAAAGTGTATTCAAAATTTCCTAGCAAAAATTATTCAATATGATTCCTTTTTTTTCAAGGCTTTCACTTTGAGCCTAAAGTGAGTCGCGTGTGTTAGTTATGAACAGCCTCNCCCACCGCTGGAATAGCATTAAAAAAACTCTATTCATTTATTGATGTTATGTTCATTGTCCATTGTCAAATTTATAACAAATTATGTTTATATTGTGTCAAGAATAAACCATGTGTATCGATTAAATGTAAAGAATACGACTGGTATTTCCAGGAAACTTAGTAATAAAACGCTCAGGGGAAACCCCGTTTTTTCACTTGATTACATTTTAGTACAGTGAAACCCTTATAACGAATACATCGGAAGAATTTATCAAATGTCGTCTTGACAATTTTTAATGAGTTTTATACTATATTACGTAAATTTCAGTATTTGCGAAAATAAATAAATAGCCATGAATATGCGGGAACAGTTTTAAAGAGTTCCATATAACCATTTAATTAAAAACTTTAAATATCTGCAACATTCCAGCATCAGAAAGTGAAGAATACGACATTTGATAAATTCTTTCGATGTATTCTTCATTAAGGGTTTCACTGTACAATAACTCCAGATTGAGCGGGTGAAGGCACACCGCACTATTTTTTCGTCCGCACCACAAAATAGAACGATATTTAAGCCCAATTTAGCACAAAACGAAAAATATGTGTGCCTTACCTATTTTGGTTCGGACCACACCTATTTTTTATCCGGAACACAAACTTTTCGGTTGTTTTCTTATTTTTCTCCAAAACTGCAATGCAACTTTTTGGTGAAGGTCGCTGGGATTTTTAGAATCTACAATTACAAATTGCAATGAACGATTTTATGCCTATTGTATCTTGATAAGATCTCTTTAAAAACAAACAAGATATAATATTTAAACCTTCAAAAACAACATGACGTGGCTCAAATTTTGAATATGATAATGTAAATTACTTTTGAAAAAATATAAACAATGCCGGACGAAAAAAGGTGTACTCGTACGAAATAATGGTGATTCACCAGTCGTTTGAAGTCATTTGTGGTCAGACGAAAAAAAGGTGGGTGACTGGTGTGCCTTTCCTCTTTTCAGATATTTTGTTTCAGAGAAAAATTTCAACAAAATCTGTTTAGAAAATGGATTCTAAATTAAAAGTTCTCATAACGGCGTGTTTTCTAATTTCTCCAGGTTTGTTTGAATTACACATCTACTATAACATATGGTCAAAACCATTTATAAGGGACAGACATTTTTCTCACGTAAATTGATGTATATTATCTTGTACATTTTGCTTGGTATCTTTTTTGCTAAGTTTAGTAAATTTCGCTAGTATTTAAAGGGAGTGTTCGCGAAAAATGAAAGGGGGTATATGCATACGGCGAAAAATAAGCGCGTTTGATCGCTACTAATCTTACTTCTATCTGTTGCGTCTAAAAGGAGAAAATTGTTAAAAACGACTCATACCGAATAACGTAGCATCCACCCAAATTGAGAAAATTGCAATCCATGAGTAATATCATTTAGCTATTACAACCTTTAGTCATCGATTATTTTCCGATGCATTGCATATAGTTGATATTTCATAATATTTTGTATTTGTTTTATATACATTGCACTTAAAATGCCGATTACTTTGTCCGCCAGGTGTCTCTGCTCTCGATGCTCTCAATGATTCCACGTGGCGGAAAAAAATCGTTGTTTTAAGTGCATTTTTATAAAAGAAGTAAAATATATTATGAAAAACTAACTATATATACAAATGTGACAAAAATAGTCGATGACTATAGATTGTAATATCTGAATGATTTGTTTGAAATTAAGTTAATTTTTTTACGATCCGAGTCGTATATAACAAGTTTTTTTGCGGAAAAGCCTTCCTAAACTATTTGAATCTCAAAAGCTATTTTCTGTATGACAGTTAAACTACAGTTTAGGTTGCAAAGATTTTAGAAAGGCGTTATTTTGGGGCACTAGCATATTATTCAAAAATTGCACTGGAATTTCTTATTGTAATTTATGTCCCTAATATCTTTCTGATTGTCTGTCCCTACCTTTTTTACTAAACAAGTAACAAAAGTTATAAAGAAATTACCAAACATATTTTCTTGATTTAATGTGTACAATTTTTTTATACAATCTATTGGCTATCAAGTAATGTTCAGGAATATTCAACAGGACACTTATTAGATGGCATGACTTAATAATCCACAAAATTTCAAATTTGAGAAGACAAAATATGTATAAATATCAATATAAAGGGTGTTGCAAACAAAACAAACTTAAAGGGACAGTAAAGGAAAAATTGAAGGGGGTATAGGCTGAAAGCTAATCACTTTAGCTCTTGATCGCGACCCATGAAAGTTTTATCTGATGTTCCTGTCTCGAGAAATTGATATAAAACTGTGTTATAATTATACGAAAATTCATATATGTAAAATTTTGAAAATCTGAAACTTAAATCACGTGACCAGAACTATCACCAATGACAGAACAGTATACTGGTCACGTGTCTCCGCCTGTATCACGTACCACTTTACTGCACTGCCATTGGTGGAATTTCTGGTCAAGTAATACGGACGTAAAAATAATATTATGAATGAAATCTATTGAAAATAGAAACAACAAATATAAAAGTAAACCTAAATTACAATTAGCTTTCTCTGGGATATCATCGTTTTCAGATTGGTTGCTGTTTTTCTGAGCATGGTCTGTTTAAACCTACTATTTCTATACGAAATTGTATATATATGCATTTTCGTACAAGTTTGAAACAGCTTTATATCAACTCTCGAGTTAGGAACTTCAGATAGGCGTCTCAAGGGTCTCGATGAAAAGCTAAAGTGATTAGCTTTCAGCCTATACCCCCTTTCATTTTTCCTTTACTGTCCCTTTAAATACTACATTTTGTTCTCTAAACGGCTTACTTATTATCAGATCATGATGAAATTCATATCACAACGTCACGAGAATTTCGGACTACATGGTTATCATCTAATTTTGTCAATTTTGCACGGAATAACGGTTCTTTAATCTTTATCTCTTGAAATGAAACTGATCAGCCTCCTGAAAAAAAACATTTAAAAAGCATGCAGGGAGGTCCAGAACTAACTTAAAAATGACGAAAATTTGTCAGATGTATTCAATATTACTCTGTGACTCTGAAAAGCTTAGTTAATTACCAGATACTAAGTTCAGGTTGGAGTTAATTTGACCAAACACCAATGCAGGCCAATGTAGAAGCAGTTCCTTCACTTATCCTTTAACACAACAACGAGACCAGCTGTCAAAGGCTAAGCTGATAGGACCATATTTTATTACAAGAAGAAATATGCATTACTTTTTACTATGCCTTAAGCTTTTTCCGGTGTAAAATAACTCTAACCTGGTCTTTGAGGGGCTAGTTTGCTGGCAAGGTCGATCCTGCAACAGCTCCCGCTTCCAGCCTCTTATGCTGACCTGGCAATGTCCATGAAGTTTTACAATGTCGGGCCTACAATTGAGAATAATTGGGGCAACTTAAAGAATAAGGTTGTCAGGAAGAAATATGAAAACCTCTGTCAAACTAAACTGCAGTGTAGCGAGAAAAATCAATCTTGCATAAAGGATAGTCCATCTAAAAGAGATAAAGGAGCTATCATTTAGCTTAGGATTGACTAAATTCGTCAATTTCTTAACCATGTAATACTGACATTCTAGAGACTTTGTGATATTAATTTTAGCCTTTCAGAGGATTAAGGGTAAAAAGGGTTTGGTTTTTTAAACATCCTTTCAGTTTCAATTTACATCCTTTAATTTGGGAACTTATTTACACTACAGTCTTGTACTTAAAAAACCACCGATTCAGGATTCTAAAAGTACAACTTAAGGAATTGAGTCTTTGCCACAAACTCTGATTTTCCAATCCCTATATCTTTGCAACCCAATGTCTTAAACCTTATTTATTTCAAACTAAGTATACTGTTAGATCAAATAATCTTAGTTTGAAATATCAAAGGTTTACTCCATCAGGTTCCAAAGATATAGGGATTTAAACATTTAAGTTTGTGACAAAAACTCAATTCCTTTAATTAAGCATCATAGTAAGATTTAACTTTCTTTTCAAAAGAATCTTTTGATATGAAAATAATTTTTAAAATGAGCTATTTCAACAATTACTTTGTAAAATACACTTAACATTTTTGCTTTCTAAATTACTTATAATTTCTAAATTGTAAAGATATGGCGCAAAAGTTGTCAAAAACAATATTGAAATTATAAAAAATTAAATTGACCTTCAATGTGGTGGCATGTTCGATTCACAATAGTTCCCTTTCAAGCTTTGTCTAATAATTGTTTAAAAATAAGGATATGTACGAAAATTAAATCAAGTATCATAACAACTAATTCTAACACCTTATTATTAGTTTAAAATTGACATTTTTTGTTTTAATTTACAGTTTTAGTCATTTTTCTTATAAATGTATGGTGAATTTTTGTTCAACTCCGCTTGGATTTAAAGACATATACTCTTGGGAAAGATAACTTTACAGACTTGGCCCATTTCTAACATTCAGTAATATAAACGGGCCAAGTGTTAGTTTTGAAACTATTTTCCCCTGAATTCAGTATCTGATATAATTTTTTATCGAAAAAATAAAAGAAAGTTTATTGAATTAGTAAAATGTCAACATTAGATCTATTTCAATAATGAGATTCATGGGAAAATAGAACTTATACATTCTATCGATTTTGTGCAGTTGATACATTGATAGAAAAATCTATAGTAGAACCATACTTGACAAATCTTAAAGAAATGCTACATTTCTCTTAATGTTTGTAAGCAAACTATTTGAAATTATTTTTATGATTTGGAAAAAAAAATGTTATATGAGAAATAGTCATAATATATTAAACAGTTAGTAGTACGTTCAATTTACTTTTTTGTCACATACACTGTTCATGTTTTTTCTCCGTACCGTTCCATTCTCTTGGTAATTATGAAAATATTTTTGACATGCCCAACTCTTGCCATGAAATTGGTTCAGCGTTTTTTAACCTTCTGCTTCACAAGGGAATGGGTGTAGAGCCGCAATGAGCCTTGTTAAACAACATGCAGAAGCGTAAACAAACCAAAAATCAAAATATATTTCTTCATTGAAGAATCTATAGAATCTACAATAGTTTCAAGAATCGTTTAATCCACAAATGTCAAATATTAATGCATTTAATTGATCATAACTTGCTTTCTCGTGAAAAGTTTTTACAAAGCATAAGATACAAGCACAAATTCAAGTATTTCACAAAAACTATTGTGTTTTGTGATTTGGTGATCATATAATTTGATTCGTACATGATACACCTGTAGAATTATATAAAATGTGTCTATCTTTGTATAAAACTGCAGTAGTTCTTTACAAGTGAAATGTTGAAAACAAAAATAGAAGCCTTAGTCTCAATTAAAATAGACTTTTTAATATAAACTGTTTATGCATTATTAAAAACCACTTTATCATGTTGATTGTTCAGATTGTTTTAAATAAAAGGTTTTTGGTGGATAAAAAGTTACAAAAAGGTGGGGTGTGGAGACAGAATGGTGGAGGCTTAGAGAAATAGCGAGAGGCGCGGAGACGGTTTTGTGGGGCTTGGAGGTCGTTCTGCGTATCAGGAGGCTCCAGAGGTCATTTCGTGAGACTCATAGACTCATAGACTCATAGACATCCTCGATCCCTCCACCAATAGTTGATATGTGATAACTGCTGAAAATGCATACACACTTGTTGTCAGATAGAAACAAGATTCTCAAGTTGAACAGACACACAACAGAATAACCCCCCTGGATCAAAATCGATAATGAAGATTTCTCTTAATTTCCTGAAAAAATTACATAAATAATAACATATAAACTGTCATAATGAATGTTTATAATGAAAAAATTCTTACGATCTATTAGTAGAAAAGAAAGGGGTTAAATAGTCGGACAGTACTAAGACGTTTTTAAACTTCTGAGACGTTTTTAAACTTCTGAAATAAATGACAATTAATTATTAACGAAAGTCACTAATTCTTTATATGAAAATATTCTTTGTTTAGCTTTTGAAAATGGATTCACAACGGTTTAGGTTGTTTATACTCCGATACGGAGAACAACGGAAAAGGAGGTTAAAAATATTTGGTTTGGTTTTTCTTTGTGTCTCCGAGAGGGGATCTAAGTTGAAGACGACTTTACACGGAGTTTACAATGGGTTTTTGTTGTTTAGGGTCAACAACACTGCATTGAAACCATGATATACGCTATTTCAATTTCATAGGTTCATTGGACTTCTCCGCTTAAGGAAACCAACGTTTTTTACAATTTACTCATTTAATTATACCGTCATTAAATTTAAAACCAATCGAAATTGATTCCTAATTCAATTGTGGTTTAGCCACTTTCACTTTTTCGAACATTTCCTATAAATCATGATCAGTTGGACAAATTTCATAACACTCCTTTAAGTTTTTATATTCTTCTATTAATAACAGTAATATCTTAATTTTGATTTGTTTGCAGATGATTTCTGATAACTAGATATTTTTTTAGGTTCCACGCAATCTTCTGTTTATCAGGGTTGCGGACAGGTATGTCATATCAACATTTTTTTCTATGTAATATTTATAAAAAGAAGCAGTTCATTTAACGCACAACTTTTACGCTAACTTTTTTTAACTCATTGAACTGCAGATTACTGCAACACAAACCGAAAGTTTTGTTAAGGGTGACCCGAATAAGAAAAAAATATTTTAGCGGATGTTTACTTTCATTTAAGACATGGTATAAGATCTGTATGACTTAGAATGTAAAATCAAGCATAGCTAAAGTGCCCGGTGTTGCCGTGGAATTAAAAAAAAAATGAGATTTGAAGAAGAAAATCTTTTTTTATAAATAAATCTTCTTGTTTAAATTGTTTGAATTATAATTTATAAATGAAAGTCTAGATCTTTTAGGCATCCTAAATTGTACATTTGGAGAAAATATATTGCTACATTTCAAATTTCAATGAAACTATTTAGGATAAAAGTTGTTTTGGTTCTCCTTCAGGGTGTGAGAAGACAAATAATTGTGACTACATGTACACATGGAAAAGAGTTGGAGATAAAGTAGGTTTTCTTTCTAAAAAATATATATTTTTTAAATTTTATATTTATGTTCATAATGTACCCTAATTAGTATCAAGGCTATAATGTTTCTAGAAAAAACGCTTCCAGCTTTGCTAACGTCATTTTTGTTACCGAATTTTTCCAATTTTTACCTAAAAAGATCATTTTGCTATAAGATGTTCAAGCCTTCTGCTAAAAAGAAGGAATGAGCGCAGCGGTTAGGACAGCTAGAAATTAATTAATTAAATTAATTAGTAATTATGTATATGGAAAAAATTCGTATAGCAAAAGAATACAGAAAAATGTCCTAAAAATCCTTCCAACAGTTTAGCTTTATAAATGTGTCTATGGGAAAATCAACGTTAATTATGTCAATTAATTCCACTAATTTATTTCATAAAAAGTATCTTCCAAGTACTTTATTGTAGATGGAATGGGAAAGCTACCGCAAGGGAACAGGATACACTGCAATTGGTGTGTCCAAAGATTCAAAAATGGGAGAGGACATCATGTTTGTTTGTTCGCAGGTAAACGAACAGTATAACTTAACAATACCGACTCTATATTAAGCAAAAAAAATTAAGCTATTGTTAAGTCTTAAATATAAAAAGAACCACCCAAAAGTATCAATATTCTAGTCAAACGTCAGACCCAAAAACGTCGAACGTTACAAAGGTCGGACAGTACAAACGTCGGACTTACAAACGTCGGGCATACAAACGTCGGACTGGTATAAACGTCGGATGGCACAAACGTCGGACTGGTACCAACGTCGGACAAATACAAACGTCGGACCAGTACAAACGTCGGACGGGTACAGTTATAAGGAAAAACGTCGGACTTTGGTTGAGTTTGAAAGAAAAACCATTGCTATAAGAAATGAATTAAAAATCCCTAACTTATTGTGATAAAAATCAAAGACCACTGAATAAAGTCTCATCTTTTGTAGGTAGCACCGTACATAACAACAGACCAAAAAGGATTCGAGTTCAATTGTCACAAACTCTGATGCTTCAAAATGCCTATATCTTTGCAACCCGACGTAATATAACCTTAAATATTTTATATCTGTAAGATCGTATAGTTTAAGTTTGAAAGTATTAAATGTAAATACCATTACCAGGTTGCAAAGGAATGAGAATATTTGAGTTGGTGGCAAGAACTCGGTTCCTTTGGGTAGATTTTAATTAGATCAGTCGATAAAAGGAAATAACTTTTAAATAAAATAAAATCTTAAAATTCAAATAACGTTTGTACTGGTCCGACGTTTGTACTGTCCGACGTTTGTACTGTCCGACGTTTGTACTGTCCGACGTTTGTACTGTCCGACGTTTGTACTGTCCGACGTTTGTCCAGTCCGACGTTTGTCCTGGTTCGACTTTTGTACTGTCCGACGTTTGTAAGTCTTAGGTTGATACCGTCTTCAAGTATCACGCCAATAAAAGAACAAAGTAGTTAAAATATTTTTATTGAAAGTCAAACAAATAAAAGAAATAAATTACCAAAGAGTTGTATATACTGTTACTACAGTTTCCTCAGATCCACAGGCTTGGTTTCCCTGTATATCTTCTTGTACCCTGGCTTGAAATCCATCTAGCCCCTTAGGATCGGGTTTCCTGTCCAGATCTTTCTTGAACCCATGACTTGGAGCTCAGTTAAAGTTCCGTTCCTGAGTTTGACTCAAGTACATCTTCTACAGAGAGCCACATAGGACATACCAAAAAAAGTTTATGGGACTTTAATTCCATATAGAATTAATTCAAAATAATCATCAGGTAAACTTTTCAGCATGTCTCACCTAGTTTGTGTTTCCATCTATGAAGTAGATATATTCCTAATTCGGACCAAAAAGGTTCCGGCCTTATTTTTTAGTTTTTTGATGGGCTATCATTCTCCACAGCGTCAGAAAAGGTTCTCTGGAGCCAGTACGGATCCAAGTTGATCCGGAAAATAGTGGACATTCTACATTATGCAGCGAGTATATAGTGGCAATTAAGAAACAATGAAGTGGTTATCGTCATCTGTGGTTATATATAGGGCTGGGCACGTTCAGACTTTTTTGAAATTGTTCTATTCCGTTCTAGAACAAGGGCCTTCAGCTAGATCGTTCTGTTCTTGTTTCTTTTTTCCCCAATTATCCTATTCCATTCCATTCCGTTCTTAGTCTAAGAACAATCATCCTGTTCCATTCAGTTCTTGGTGTTCTTAGTCAAAGAATGGTTCCATCTCCCCGTTTTGTTCTTAGTCAAGAACGTTTCCATCCCCCGTTCTGTCTGGGCGGGGTCATAAAGTCCATAAAATGTATGATGGCTGTACTGTGTAAGTGCCTGGATCCAGGTTAATCTTAAAAAATGGGTGTACAATTAGTAGATTTAAAAGAAATAATTAATTTACATAATCAATATTTCAATAATATTAAAAAGATATATAAATAAATCATAGAAAACAATTTCTTTCAGCCTAAATCTCCTCTTCCTCACGGGAGAGGGAGGCTAGGAAAGGGGGGGGGGCTAATTTAGAGTCTTTTAATTATTTATAGATGATTTAAGAGACATTCCTGATTTAAAATGTGTACCTGACTTAGAACGCATTCTTGATAATAAGAATGCGTTCCTGATTGTAGATGGTCTTTGGCTAATATCCGTTCCGTTCCATATCGTTCTTCTCTGTTCCGTTCCAATATTTTTCAGAACGCGTTCTATGTGTTCTGTTCTTTTTTCAGAACGATGGAATCGTTCTTGATAGTTCCGTTTGTTCTTGTGAAATAATCATCATTCCTCAAAAATGACGCCCAGCTCTAGTTATATATCAATACAGTGAAGACAACTTGAAATTTATCTTATGCAGTTAAAAAGAAATAACGAAGACGAAGGTCATTGCACGTTTTATGGGTTTCACTTTGTACCCTTGTCTTCATTTTATATATTGCACTTTCAAAGTAAGAAAAGGCAAAAAAGGACAAACAATGTGCTGTACTATATTACCGTTTATTTTGTCTTTAGTTTCCAACAGCTTCACATTGTATGTAATGGCAAGAACTGTTTCCCTTTAGGCTGGAGTAAAAGAGTATGTTGCAACAGGAAGAGTAACGCCGAACCTTATTACTGACAACGCTCCTTCTCTGATTAGTAAATCGTCAGTGAACGGGGAAATGTACTGCAAATTTCAAAGGTATTACATTTTAGATTTTGATACAGGGTGTCCCAATAAACATAGGAATTCAGTGTCGAATTCGAGATCGTCTCGGTTAAGAATTAGCATTGTAAAACCTGATTTCAAAAGCCATAATATTAGTATGTTTGCTAGAGTTTATTTTATAAAATCGGTAAATGATTGTAAAGATATGTCTATAATGGCTCTGCAAGATGAACAGTGAATACGGACAAGTTTACTCTGTTTGTATACTGTAATTTTCTTGTTTTACTAAGTACAACCTTATGCAGTCAAAACATAAACAAACAAAATGTAAACATAGCTCTTACGGATTATAGCTTTCTCATACACTATACTAAATCAACTACTTTAAGAGATGATATCAAAATCTAGATAAATCAAATCAACCATCAGAGAGAATTTTGTAACTTTAAAATCTATTACAATATTTTTAACCTTTAGCATGATTCTGAATAAGTGTATCTTTAAGTGGGTTAAAGTTAGCTGCCAGTTCAGCAAGTCTAACTATGGACCTATCTACAACTAGTTTTTATCTACTGTTAGCAAAGGGTGATGGGGAGATGTCATATCATACTCAGGTTAGAGTATCTTTAAAGTTTTCATAACTAATTATATTTCATTGCAAACAATGTTTTTACATTTTTTCTTGTAAATAACAATTATGCATTTTTAGTTTAAAGCATCAACAGCGTCCCCTGTATCCTTGAACACAGTTGGTGGGGTGTATAGTGAATCTAAGATAATGATACAGCTCCATGGTCTTTTTATGGTAGTTGCCTGGGTGGGGTGCGCAGGAATTGGAAAAATCATTGCTAAACACTTCAAACAAACCTGGAAGGTATAAATTTATTACTTAACGACAGTATTAAGATAAAAGGTGTAAGAATCCTTATAATTAGTATTATCCTTCAATGAACAAATACTTGGTCTTTTCTTCTTTCAAAAAGAAAAAGTGCCGATGCACATTTATACAACTCGGATCCTAAAATATCAATTTAATTTCAAACAGATCATTCTATATTCATTGATTATTTTTCGACGCGTTCGTATATATTTAATATTTCATGATATTTGTTATTTGTTTTATAAACATATTATGCAAGCGTGTCAGGTGTCTCTGCCACGTGTAATATAATCCAAAGCATCGAGAGCAGAGCCATCTTGCGGCCAACTGTTTCGACGTGTTAAGTGCATGCGTATACAAAACGAATGAAAAACATTATAAAATGTAAACTATATACGAATGCGTCGAAAAAAATCAATGACTATAAGTTGTTATATCTTAATTATGTTTTTGAAATTAAATTGATTTTTTACTATCCTAGTCTTATATTTCAACTTTCTGAACTTGTATGGACGTATAAATTCACTATAAATAGTTTTCAACAATTTTCTCCTTATAGACGCAACAGATAGAAGTAAGATTAGTAGCGATCAAAAGCGATTTAGCCAATACCCCCTTTAAATTTTTCGCGAACACTCCCTTTAAACAAACTTTAAAATTTAATTTTTACGTGTATTTTAAATTAGATGGTCAAACTTTTTAGAAGCTAATTTCTAAAACTCATAACTAGTATTGATGTACTCCGTATCACATATTTCAGGGCTCCAAAGTGTTTGGAGCTGATGTTTGGTTTCAGTTACACAGAACACTTATGACACTTGTTGTTCTGTTTACTATTATTGGACTAATACTCATCATGGTGTATGAAGGAGGATGGCATTATACGGCAGAGGAAATTAGGTAAAATAAAACGATATATTTAGCATCAAGGTACAGTGTTACCTACAAAGGATGAGACTTCAGAGACCACTGACGGTTCATTTTTCAGTCTATTTTTAAGAAGACGGTTTTAAAGACATTTAAAGACCAAATTCAACCCTCAAATAGGGGCCAACAGATTTTCAGGTCGTCATTAAACAGATTTTCAGGTCGTCATTAAACAGATTGTCAGGTCGTCATTAAAAAGATTTTCAGGTCGTCATTAAACAGATTTTCAGGTCGTCATTAAACAGATTTTCAGGTCGTCATTAAACAGATTTTCAGGTCGTCATTCAAGTCTCATTCTTTGTAGGCAACCCTGTATTACAAGTGGGGGAGGGGGCATTTGATTCCAGGACATATTAGTTGGCTGTACCTCTGAAGTTTAGTGGGAGAAGTTTTGGAAATTTAATTTGAACTATTTTTGCGAAATTTCCCTTTGCTTTTTACTTAATTAGTCTGCTCTTAAAGTAGAGATTAGTTAGAAAGCTAGAGATGTGCACTGTGCAATGTGCATTGTGCATTCTGGCTAAATTCAAACCTTCTTCTGTGCTAAAATAAATCTCAATTTAAACTCACTTATCTTTATGCATTATACAAATTCATTCTTTTCCATTTTTTCTTTTCTTGAGTATGAAAAGTCTATCAAGTTTCCCAAACATTTTTGAATATTTGAAATGTAATTGTCAAGGGGTTTTTATGAAAAAAAACATGTTAAAAGTTAGCAGAGAAGTTTGTGTATATATTGCATAAATTGTACAATTTTTTTATCAGTCTTGGTTTTATATTTTATAATTTAATAGTTATAAGATGTACTTATATGAATATTCCTTTTGTTTAGAAAAAACCCTCATCCAGCCCTAGGGTTAGTAGTCGTCATTCTTTCTTTGATTCAACCAGTAATGGCAGCCTTTAGGTACATAGGCTTCTTAACACATTATTACATCTGAATTTTAAAAATCGAAATGCTATGAAATTTTTCTGTTAAGACCTGCACCAGGGAAGAGCTGCAAAAGAATGACATTCTTTGTGTTTCACTCAATGTTTGGAGCAGCTGCCTTTGCCCTCAGTAAATATCTTGCACATCATTTTAATTTTAGGAGCATCATTAATTCTTTTTTATTTTAAAAACGTTAAAGCCAAGTTTATTTATCTAAAAGTTATAATGGAGATTTCTTCTTTTAAATTACTTAGCTACAGGGTGTCCCACGAAACATTACATTATCAATAGCAAGACGATTTAAAAGTCGTCTTTGATCTTGGAATTTATGTGTGACATTCAGTCGTCAACCTACCTAAACATGTATGATTCTTGAAACAATAACCACAATATCTCCTAATCCCGACATTTCCAAAATATGGTCTGTTTCAAGGATTGTAAGGCAAGGAAAGTTATTTCAGAAGTGTACACATCTTTTGTACTGCAGTGTACTGTCTCTGGGCGGTAATGTAAACACAAGACGGATGTCGAAGCCTGAAATGGGATCCATCTTTCACATAAAGAATCGATGAAATATTCTGGTCATAGGAAACTATTATGTGAATTATCAAAATTGTCAAAATTTAATGCTGTTAACCTCCTTGGATACTAAACGAACACTGATGCTTCTATTTTTGTTTACAAATTCCGCCCAAAGAGAACTGGTCTCAATATGTACGCAGAGTATACACGACCGCAATTAACTTTCCTTGCATTACATTCTTGGTCTGTTTAATATTACCAGAAATATTTAGAATTTTGTTCAGATTTCAATTTTGATAAATAAAACTAAAACTGCCGAAATCAGAACAAAATTCTTTAAATATCTCGGGTAATAATGAAAGGACAATAAAGGCAGACCACATTTTGGAAATATCAGGACTAGGGGTATTTTTTATAATTTATTTCTAAAATTAGGTTTAAAAATTAATCTCATTTTTATTTGACATTTGTACCATGTTTGTACTCCACCGTATAAGCAGACCAAGAAATAGAAAAGAGGAAGAAGCATTGAGACTAAAAGTGTTTACAAATCCATTGACACTGCAGCCTTGTCGATGCAATAAAGAATTTCTTTTCGATATAAAACAAACATATAATTTTTATGAAATATCAACTTCCTCTTTATTTGTGTTCAAAATCCACTGTACAACGAAATCCTGTCGATGTATTTCCTTGGTTTTCTAGGATGTGAGTTGTATTGATTTACGGACTCTGTTGTAGGGAGGAAAGTTTATTAAAAAGTTAGCATTACTATTGAAAAATAAGTGATTACAATGCGAAATTATAAAATGATTTCAATCAACGTATTTTTGTTGAATGTTTGTCGAATTTTATATTAATTTTTAACGTAAAAATCATATTTTTTATTAAAAGTGTGTTAATTAAAATTTTTAAAATTTTTTCTGTCCCAAACTTGCTGATTAAGTACAAATACAATCTAGAGAAGTAAAGTGAAGCTAATACCAGAGAATTAACAACTCTTTTGTTAAAGAATTATCAAGAACATTGGGCTCTTGAATTAATGCTGGAAGATGTTTATTTATCCCCTAATAAATAAATTCTCATGTTTAGTGGGACAGCATTAACTTATTTACATACTTTTGAGACAATTCAATACAACCAACATGGTATAATAGTAGAATAGGACGGTTATTTTGAGACAACTCAATACAACCAACATGGTATAATGCATCAATATTCTATAGGTATGACTACATTGTTTCAAGCACAACATTTAGACGACCTTAGTTTGACATTCCAAGGTAAAAGCACAACAAAACTAGTTTTATTGTAGTTTACTTATAATGTCTTATATTGAACTTCATGAGTTAATCAACAGTTCCTATCAGCATATTTTTTAGGTTTTGCAGTTCCTCTCATTGTTTACGTTGTGGGATATGGTGCCACTCAGATTATTCTAACAATACAAAGTTGTTTTAATAAGAATGAACGCGAGGAAATTATAGGTATTTATAAAGTTTCCAATTAATGTATTGCATATAAAGAGCTTTACCAGTTACGCTATCCATATAGCTAAAACAGGATCTTAATACTGTTAAATCAGTTGTATATTATAGTACTGTGCTTAAATTGGTTCCCGGATATTCTAACAAAAATAGGATATTTCAAAAAAAGTTATTCATTAAAAGGAAAATATAATCAAAATTAACTTTATTATTTCTGCTTTGTTAAAAAGCTTGATAGTTTTAGAAATAACCATTGCATCAAGACATCACACACACACACACAAACAATTTAAAGAATTATCTACAACTCTATTAAAGAGAAAAATTCTGTCTAAAAACTCTATAAAACTGCAAACTGAAATAATAGTTTTATAAATATTTATAACATATCAAATAATCAGATTCTTGTGGAGTCTTTTAAAAATCAACTAACCCTGACCTCAGATTCTGTTGGAATCTGGTTTATTTTTAAGAATTTAGAAATTTCTCAAATGCATGGGATTTTTGACTGCCTTGATTGAAATTTCCCAAATGCCCAGGTTTTTGGGAATTCTAAATTTTGACATCTTTGATAATTGCTGTCACTTCCTCCTTTATTGGTCGGGTGCAGCCTTTTTGAATGTCTTATTTAAACTTTTTTTACGTAGGTCCACGTCCAATACTATTTATGAAATATTTAATTTCAAAAGCACGTTAAATTATCTCGTTATAGATAACATTGAAATAATAAACATGATGAAAATTAGACTGACTTATTTATAAATCTTTATTTGTTCTTTTTCTAATTTTCAATTTTTTTTCAGATGAGGACGCACCTGGGTCTGCTATAAGGAAAATAGTCCTGTTAGGATTTACACTCCTCTCCATAGCTGTTGCAATTTCTTTGGTGGTTGCTATTTTTCAGTCAGCTTAGATCATAGAGGGCGTACATAATTTTGAGGAGGTTTCTGTGTACGCCATTATATTATATTCACCAATTCTCAAGGCTAAATGATTTCATTATTTGTGATCGATCAAAGAAACACAACATTTTTCTTTTTCAGTGCCGCAGTTAGGCTATTTTTGTCTATTTTTGAAGTATGTATAAAAAATAGAAGAAAACAACTTTTTAAACATTTAAACATGTGAGAAATGTTTTATTTGTTTATGTCATTGTAATTGTAAAAGCTTCGAACTGGCGCGCGTTAATTAGTACATCGACCTATCTTACGTGTTCATTAAATTCTGTCCCTGGAGAAATAAATGTTTTCTTTGTTTTTCTTGATTTTCATTTCAAATTTTTTCTACATTTTGTTATGCATTAGAGAAGTCTTTAAAAATCTTATTTGTACAGTTTTAGAACCTTCAAATACCGGTTACATTCATGTTGTGGAGAAAGTTAAAAAGTTGTTTTATAAACGAATTTAGTCTTGAATTAAATCTAACAGAATCCATTGTAGGATTCTAAGTTGGATAAATTGGATTACCCTTTGCATACAACGAACCCAGAGATGGTAAAGGTTATTGTATAGACAAGGTTATTCACAAAGGATTCGGCTGCAAACACTATATTTTCCATTTAATGAAAGCATCGATTGAAGGATTCATAACTCTGATTGGACAATGAGATAGATAGATAGATGTTACCGCCATACTATTTCTATTGGTTCAGAGCTGGGAACTTTAGAATGGTGGATATCGAGATCAATACTTAATCAACTCTTTTTCTGAATATCGAGATTAAATAATGCTTGTTCTCCTCTTGTTATTAATCTCCAGATTAATTAACAGATCGGGATTAAGGATATTTCATTCTAAAGTTTTCAGCTCAGAATAGACAACAAACACATAACTGAACCTGATTGGATCATGGTGCTAATGGACTCGGCATACAGTAGTACAAAGCCAAAACTCGGAAATTTGACGATTTGAAGCTTTATTTGTAGTTTCCTCATTCAATTGAGTATTTTGATGGCTAACTAAATTATTAAGCACAAAAATAAGTTTTGGTCTAAAAAACAAGATTAGAATAAAAGAAAAGAGCGTAGAAATCAAGATCTAACAAGAAAAACAATTCTTATTGAGGCATAAAAAAAAGCCATAATCTAAGAAAAAACCTTTTTCCAAAATAGCTTTGAAACTTGAACTTGTAAGTGACCCTAAGTATTTAACATTCCAGATTTAACTCTTCACTAGCTAATTCTAATTTATATATTGTCCTTTTTGGTTCTACTTATGCTGAAATCATTTTATTTTTGGAAAATGTAAGTTTTCAATTCATTTATTTAAATTTTTAAATTGAATTTAGTGGAATTAAATCTTTTCATATCTCTTAGAATTTCAAATTTTAGAAGCAGTGGATCTGTATGCACAGTGTACATTTTACAATGTACATACATGCTAAAATTCTCTAGGCTGGATCTTTCCATATTTGTCAATTAATGACTGACCCAAAGATTTAAAAAAAACCATAC
Source organism: Eurytemora carolleeae (assembly GCF_000591075.1). Lineage (NCBI taxonomy): Eukaryota > Metazoa > Arthropoda > Copepoda > Calanoida > Temoridae > Eurytemora > Eurytemora carolleeae. The sequence goes on along the minus strand of NW_019396565.1, from coordinate 32,851 downwards.
TCTAGCTGGATCCATGATTAAAAATTTTAAATTTTAAGTTTGAGCCAAAATTATAACCTTTATATGATATGAAACTGTCATTAGTTTAATAGGTTTAGCCAAGTTTATAAGGAAAATTCTTTGTGGAACTACTGTAAAGACACTAATTTATTTCAATTACTACAGTATTGTCTTACTGTAGTGTCCAAAGGTGTATGCTGTTAAAAAAGACATTTATTACAGTTTAAGATGGGAAGAGAATGAGAGAAAAAAATGCGGTTACAAGAAGAGTTGAAATCATTGATAATTAAATATTAGGTAATATGTCCAAAGTTGCAAAACGGAAGGAGTTTCAAAATGTTATCATGTTATGTATTACATAAACGCCTCAATGCAAGAAAAAGGGGGAGAACAAAACTTACTATTTTCCGGAAAATTTAAACAGTGTTTAAACATAACTTAGAATTGTCGTAGAACGCAGCTGCAGGCTGCTAGTTTTCCAAGAGGGCGCTTTCCATAAGGTTAACCAAGAACATGGACTAATCATGCCCCAATTACCTTAAAATTGACATTCAATACAACATGCAAAGTCTGTTGTAAGCATAACCTAACTCTTGACTACAAGCGCACCGTTCAAACTGCTCCAATATTTATTTTGACATCGGAAAGGAATTTCTCGTTCCCAACAACCTGTAAATTTACCTAACTCGAAAAATATGAGATTAGATGACCTAATAGCGCGCCGATCAGAGTTCTCAAATTACATTTTAGACCCAAGAAATAGAATTCCCGTGCCTAATTACCGAATTATCGACTTACGACATGTACATTTGTGGCAAGATAGGGGAGAGATGGAATGGCAACTACCCTGACTACCCCAACTACCTTCAGTTTTTAAAGAACCCCATCCCCACTCACGTGGATTTGAGGGTTCTGTCAATATTTCAGACAGCTGTAACTTTCAATCATACATAATTTGTTAGCCTTTTTTTCTTAAATACTTATTGTCGGCATATACATTTTGAATGAAAAAGTTTAGAGTAAACAAATCCATAAGTTTATAGATTGATAAATTGTAGACCAAACCACGTTTAATCTCAAATAAAAGAAACCGAATGCTTCTCACAATGGTTAGTCCGGGGTGCACTCTTACCTTGTGTTTATTCTATGCACATAGTTTACAATATGGGTATCGATTCTCATTAAATCATCTGTTTTAAACTTATGTCGGGCATTCTTAACACTTTCAGACCTTTACTTTCCTCACCACCCACCCTCTGCACATTTTGTAGTCGAGACATGTATTTGTCTAGGGGGGGGGCTTAAATTTTTTTCTCTTTCCAGGGTGGGGCTCAGCACCCGTTGGGGCCTGAAAACCCCTGAAATCAATAGATTTCACTGGTTCAGGGGGGGGGGCTTAGCCCCCATAGCCGCCCCCCTGTATACGCCTCTGAACCGCACATTTCCCGAAATGTTCGGTTTAAATATAGCAGAAACCGCCCATTTTCTTGAAAAAATCGGTTTCAAGGGCAAGGACCATGTTTCAGAACCCCAACTGCAAAACTACAATAGCTAGATAATAGAAATATCTATAACATTCAACATTTAGATATATTGCACACTCTGTGTGAAAAATTGCAGAGAGTGTGCAGAGAGTATCTAACAATTATTTTCCGGTTAAATACAAGAGCGTTATTTTGCAGTCTACAAATATCCAACATTTTAGGTGTTTTTAAATGTTTTAGTATTTAATTTATTTTATTTATTATAATTCATTCTATATTACATAATCTTTGTTACTATCTACTTTTATCTTAAAGCCGTTAAATATTTCTCTTCTGTTTTCATTGCGTTTTTGCATTCGACTTTTCTCTAAAAATTTTAATTATTGTGTGAAGTTTTGACATTGATAAAAGTGATATGAAAGTTTCTAGGGAAAGATAAAAAGAACAAAAGTTCATAAATAAAGATTCATTGTCCTCAGTTATCAATTGTTTGAGAATCAGTCACGATGCAGAAATTACAAGGAAATTTCTGCATTTTATTTAACAGTAAGAAACTTAGAATTCTTTGTCATACAGTGGTAAGCGATTATATCAATACAATGAATACGATTTTTTACTAATTTTTATTTCTTGCAAGCTTTTTTCGAATTAGAAGTTTACAAGTAATCCAACAGAAGCTTTTTTAATTGACAGCTTGACTTTTGTGTTTATTGTATTCATGCTGTTTAACATTAAAATCAAAAGTCGTCTTCATTGTATTGATATAATCGCCTACCACTGTAGCTTAAATCGATATCTTTAAATTGTGTGTCAACTATCAAGTATTTAAATAAAACAAATATTTAGTCAAATGGATTAGAACAAAGGACAATTTAATAGGAAAAGATTGCAAGCGGTAAAGGGAATTTTTATCATTATCTTCTGTCAATTTTGTATGAAACTCAATTTTGTTCTGTTTAGATCTTTTCAACCTTATGGTGTAAACCTTTGGTATTTCCTACTTAGATTATATAATATATCAGAATTAATAGTCTGAAATATCTAAGGTCTACCACATTGGGTTGCAAATACATAGGGATTAGAAAATCAGAGTTTGTGGCAAAGACTCAATTCCTTTGATATTTAAATAGTTCTGATTGTTTTTTTCCTGGCTGGTTCACTTACTGCACAACAACCCAACACTCCCTCTCCTCCCGAGGTTAATTCTGTTAATAATTATAAAAGTTTTTAATAAAATTAAAATATCGTAGTTGGGCCAACGTAAGTATAGTGTATTCCAAATTTTCGGGAAATAAGGTTTGTGTACGCATACCAGGAACAATTATAAACAACACAATAACAAATATTATAAACAAAGGATGGAACTTTCTTGAGCTGCTTGGTAGAGTTAAAATGGGTTCCTGAGAAGTCCAAGACATGGCAGTAAAATTAAATAAACTCTCCTCCATGACCGTACTTTACATGTATCTACCTTGTATTGTGCATTTTAGTTTTGAAATCAGTCGGCCAAACTAACTTCAATGAAGGAGCTGAACATGATCGACAAAAACAAAATCTTTGCCACTAGAACACGAACAACTAAATTTGTACAGTGTACATTTCACTCATTGATGATTTGAATCTGAATGCTTTTTAACAGCATCAAATACTTACACGATTGCTTAAATGGCTTACTTTAATGGAACTCACTAAGGAAAACCGTATCATGTTTCACAACATTTTTATTTTACCCTGATGTACGAGATATGTATACTATGTATGCTAAGTCGTGACATTTTTTGACTTATTTGTAGACGTCTCAGTCCTAATTTTTTCTTAAGTTCACTATAATCACCCCGATTAATTTTTGACAAATTTGACTGATTATTGCATCTTAAAATATAACAAAGTTGGTTAATGAGTGATTTAGTATAATGAGTCAGTAATTGAATAATCATTAGACTTTGTTATATTTCAAGATGCAATACTCAGTCAAATTTGTCAAAAATTTCATTGTAAAACAGTTTAAGAAATCAACACACAAAATATTAATCTCAAGAAGAATTGAAAAAATGGTTTGAGTTGTGCTTTTTTGCGTGAAGCGACTGGATTTTTTTTTAAATCACACTTTACAGGCCCTAAATATACAATTTAAAAAAGTAGTTTTGCCCGGAAGAGTCAAATGTAGTGGTACGGAAGGGAAATAGTGGTGGCTCATGGCTGCCGGAAGAGAAAAAAGCTAATATGTGGCACGGAAGGGGAAATAGTGGTGGCTCATGGCCGCCTACCTTCCCCCGCTCCTCCAGTAGGGGTTTTCCAATAAACCCACATCCAGACCATCCATCGCCTTATGTACATGATTCTACACGAATGACCAGGGGCGCACTGGTGTGGGAGGTTGGGGGTCTGGAACCCTATTTACCCCCTAGAACCCCCTGGCCCCTAGGTCTCAAAACTGAGTTCACGTGAAAAAAATCAGCATCCTACGATTATGCTAAGTTAAATATTTTTCAAACATTGACAAAAATTCTCGACCCTCCCCAGTGCTCTAAAGCTCGTAACAAAATTAAATCTAAAAAGGCGCCTCTGCCTTTTAAAACCATCCCCCGGCTAAACCTCCAGTACTCCCCTGGTGTTGACTGAACCGATTTTCATCGAAAATAACACATGAAACAACAAATAAAACTTCCCACAATGTGGACATGATGGTTTTAATACAACTATAGTTTTAATAAAATCAATACAATTTAGCATACAAAGTTGGTTGACAAGCGTGATTATTTTCCATTATACTCCTTGATGGCGCAACAGATGTGTAACATTTAGTTAAGAATCAAGTTTATATTGATATTTTTCACTTTTAATCTAAAAACATAATTTTTTTATAAAAATTTTTCTTAAGGAGCTTGTTTTTTTAGATAGCCATAAAACACTGAATTTTAAGTCATTGAATTAAGCTAAAATATGACAATGACTTAGAACAAAACAAAATTTGTTTAATTACTTCTTTACAACAGTTAAAATCTATTAATATAATAATTATGAAGTTTTAAAAGTTTCACAATGAAAAAAGATCATATAAAATTCATATAACATGTTGTGATCATGATTCATTATCAGACTGCAGATTAAATGAATTACAAGAGTCACCTTAACCAAGCATACATAGATCAATCAGTTCTCTTGAACTATGTCTCACATTCATTAAATCATTAATTAGGTTCCTTTTCATTTTTCCTGAACACAGTCCCAGAATGAATTTTTTTATTTCAGGATGCAATTATTTGTCCCTATCCACCTGCCTCTTCTATCCTACCTTGTGATTGTTTAGCAGATCCTCGCACATTCGAGTTAGTTCCAATAAGAAATATAAGAGAAACATGATAATCATAAATCTTAAATGTAGTATTCAAAACCTTAATATATATGGTGCTTTTGTTATTTAAAACAGTTTATAATACGAAACACATTTTACTTAAACAAACTTAGTCCTCTTTATTTTAAACACATTCTAATGTTAGCTTAGAACAAAATTTTACTTGTTCCATCTAATGTTCCAATGTTTGATACATAAACATAAGGACCCCATCTTGAATCAAAAAATTTAAGATTCTTTTCTCTGAATTAAAAATCAACTTATTTAAAAAGTGTTCTATGTTTAGGATCTACTTAACATGCTACTGGGATATGGGAGAAAATGAAGAGGAAAATTTAATCAAGTTTCAGCAAGTTTTTGATGAATTTGATTCATATGATAAGGTTGGCTTTCTTTAAATATTTAATAGAAAATTCCAACTCTCTGTTTCTATTAAAAAAATATCATTATTGACTTTTTTACATTGTTAGATCTATGTGCTTGAGATGACTTGTGACCAGGTAATTATTAAATAAAACATATATCAACATTTTCTTTATTCTATAATTCTATATTCCCTCCTTGAATGAGCCATAACATGGTTTCAAATAAAACCAGCTCAGATTGTTTGGGCTAAAATACAATAAAAGAGTAAAATTAAACTAAAAAGTGCTGGAACTTTGGATTTGACGGTGTTCTAAACGAGAATACGACAGGAAGGTAACCATTGAAATATCAACTTAAGATTTTAAAAGATGGAATTCCATCTTAAAACTTATTTGCCAAAGGTTTGAAATAACTTACTTTACTCTGGAGCACTTTGAATCAACTCAAAACATCTCAACTCAACAGTTTACTTCTACAGCTTTTAAAAGTAAGTAAAATGTCATCTGAATTTTCGGTATTTTTAAAACTGAATCAAATCAATAATGTAAAAATACATAAATATATTTTTAAAAATGTAGAAAAAAAGTATTCAATACTAAAAAAATTGACTTTCTTATAAGTCATGGTAATGAATTGGTTATTGCAAGGAAAATCCAAGTATTTGACAACAAACGAGACAATTTTTAAAACATGATTAATATTAAATGAAAAGGCTCAGTTTCATTTGTCATAAATACGTTTTCTATAAGTACATTTGCCATAAATTACATTGATCATAAATTCATTTTGCTATAATGGTGCACTTGCCAAAATATGATAATCGTATGATCAAAATTTTAAAAATTAGCCTTTACAATTATTTATGATTACAAATACCATCAAACATTTCCAATATTTCATATCTGTGAAGAAGAAAATAGCTTTGTATTATGTAGGCTCCTCCATTTAGAAAATATTGAGATCCACTTTTCTGAATTCAATCCGTTTGTAAACTTAAATTAGGCATTAAGAAAATTAAGAAAATAAGAAAATTATGGCAAAAGTAATTATGGCAAGGGTAATTTATTGTAAATGCTACTTTAGGCAAAATTATTTATGCATTAAATATTTACACATAATTGTGGCAAACATATTTATGGCAATTGTAGTATGGCAAATGAAACTGAGCTATTAAAAGTTATTAATTTTTTTTTTCTTTTGTGAATCAAATGAACAAGAAACCGTGTTTTCAGGTTCCAGGGATAGTTTGCAGTATCTATACTTTGATCCATATAATTTCATTACCCCAGATCAGAACATTTTAACAGGTTTAATGTACATATATACTTTGATCCATATAATTTCATTACCCCAGATCAGAACATTTTAACAGGTTTAATGTACATATATACTTTGATCCATATAATTTCATTACCCCAGATCAGAACATTTTAACAGGTTTAATGTACATATATACTTTGATCCATATAATTTCATTACCCCAGATCAGAACATTTTAACAGGTTTAATGTACAAATATACTTTGCTTGTCTGTCTGTTTGTTCGTAACCAATAAACGGCAAAACAGCAAAGAATTTGTCACCAAAAAATTTGATTTTGATAATTTTTGAAAATCCACAAAAAATATTTTTGTTATTGTTTTATAATGAAGACAAAACGAAAATGGTCACAGATTAAGCAACAGTTAAAAGTCGACATAAAAGATGAACGCGAAAGGCCCTGAAAGCATAGTAAATATACGATAAAATAACCAAGAGTTATATTTACAGAATATTAAAACTGTCATTATTCCAAATTGTTAAAAATTCACAGTTTGCATAAGATGATAAGAAAAAAGAGCGTCATGCTTCTCATACAGTTATTTGTTCTATTATTACTTTTAAAAAATTTCAGTATTAAAAGTATTAAATTATATATTTAAATTTGATTTTCTACAGACTATGATTATGATATACTTATAATTTGATCTTATTATGATATCTATTGTTATTGGTGTGATACATAGAATGATATATTTATGGTCTAAAGTAGGAAAAAGAAATGATTCAATTTACTTGCAGAACAATGTAATTAAAGCGTTTACTATCTTATAATTTGCATATTTAGGACTCAAAAACTTAACACAATTAAAATTACACGGACTTAACGCCCAGTCCAGCAACCTTCCATCTTTCTCTTCGCTTGAAAACTTAAGGTATTTGTTTGTTTTTCATAATCCTTTAAGCCTTATGGTTTCTCATTTCATGACTTTATTATTTGCGATTTGGTTAGGTTAAGTTATTTTCTTCTTCTAATGAATATTTACTCCAATCCACTTCGTCTAAATCACAACAATTTTTACACACATTTCCGAACAAGTAAACAGATAGATTTACAATCACAAAAAATGCAAAATTATTTTATTAAATTTCAAATCTGATTTCAGATTTCTGAGTTTGTCTGACGGTTCTCTACAAACTATCAACTCAGATACGTTTAAAGGATTGGAATATTTGACTTCCCTTTTCATTGATAATTCTCAGGTCGAGTTTAATTTTCAGAAAAAAATATAAATTTTTACTTTTTCATTTTTGGCATGATTTCACTCAGGTTTACTTTTAGCATAGAATAATTTAAATAACAGATAGGACCAGAGGCGTATTCAGGGGGGGGGCTATGGGGGCTTCAAATTATTTCAGATTTATTCTCTACTTTCCTTTTCCAGTGTTGATCTATCTAAATAATAACTTTGTATTAATTTAAAGCACTTAAATTTGAAAACTAAATCTTTAAGGTGAACTCTATTGAATCTGGTACCTTCTTAAACCTTACTAGGAATAATTATTTAACTGAAAATGTTATTTGATTCTTGAAATCTCTTCTAACAACTTAGTTTATTTTCAAATACAGATTTAATAAGGAATAATTTAAAAATTGATACAAACATTATGCGGGCCAAAAAATAAGTTCAAAGGCTTTGGAAATAAAAAATAAAAAATAAAAAATAAAAAAAGCATTAAAAAAGTATTAGATTAGCAGTTTAACAAAAAAAATACGGAATAAAACACTTAAATTTTAAAAATCTAAAACCACTATTTCGTTTATTTTTTGGTCAATAAACAATATATTAAAGGTGATTAATCAAATATTTTAAATTTTGCTAAATTTGTTATGCTGACTAGCTTGACCCATCTCTCTATTACATTCAACTGTGTGGAAATCATCAAAAAAGGAACTTTCGGGTAAATTAAGACCAATGAATAAATCTGTTGAAAAATGTTAAACTTTAAATAAAATTTTCTTTCAAAACTCCCAAATTTTCATCAGAGTCCCCAGATTTTCTGAGACCTACAACTGTCTTTTTGAAGTGTACCCCCCTTCCCCCCCACCCCCCAATGATTTAGGCGTCTCCAATTCAACAATGAAGCTATTGGGGTCTAAGATAGCACTTCAATGATAATGATCTTCCCAAAATTCAAATAAAGTAGTTTTTCTAATTACAAACAAGTTATCATGGGTAACAATTTATTAGATTTATTTACTATTCTTTATATTAATTACGACTGAAATCTGAAAAAAGACAACGCTCATACTGTTTTACTTTAGTAACCTGCCTTCACTTTCTATTCTCAACATAGGAGATAACAAAATAAAGGTAATGTGTTGTAATGTGCAAAACACGCCATCATTATTTAAACAATGTTTCGATTAAGAAATCGTTAAATAACTTACTTAATTTAGGAAATTCAAGGGAACCTAGACGAAATTAGGAAATTCGCATAATCATAGCAAAAAATTCAGGTTGCCAGGTTTTTGAAATGATTTTTAAATCTTTTAACTATATTGTATATTCATCCTAATTTCTGCACAATTAAAATGATAGTAAATTTTAAAACTCACAATTTTTAGGCGATTATGCTTAGTTTTAGAGTTGGTTACAATACAGTTGAAAATGTCTTTCTGTTTAATCTTTTAATAAATTAAAAGTTGTTTACATTAATTAAATTTTAAATTAACAAGAAAGGTTAATGAGTATATATTTGAAGAATATTTTTTTTTTGTGTTAGTTTAGTGTAAATTTACATCTCTTATCCTTAAAAGCTTTTATACTTGAGGTAAATTGCTCGTAATATAGATAAAGTGTTTTGGTAAACCATGCACAGTTAAACTAGACAAATATTGAACAAGTTGTGTTGGAGCAACAAAAGTAACCAATCGACAAAAAAGAAAGAATAAGAGAATTTAAGAATATTTTAGACAAATCTTCCTCATTGTTGCTAAGATATGGGTTTTAAGGGTACCGTTAAGAATTGAACATGCCACTATTCAAATATTGGTCACTTGAAATTATAGTCCAATTAAGGCATTCAATACGTTAAACTAGGTAAACTGCAAATAAATATATTCTATACTTATGACGAATTTAAAATGTGCAGTGCTAACACCAAAGTATTGCTTCACAACAACTACATAAGGTATTAACTATTGATTATAACTCAGATAAAGAATAATTGTTTCTTTCATCATTTAGTCCATTTTAGGGCCGTAACAGTAGGGGGGCCAGGGGGGCCACTTGGTGGTTGCCCCCTTTCCCGTGTAGAATCAGAATTAGATCAACATATCAATTTTTCAAAAAATAACTTACAGTGCAGATTATTACTAGGTCAGAAAGGTTGTTTTTAGGCATAGTCTTTTGTAGTTTGGTAAAAAACAAAAAGTTAGAGTGACTAAATTTAATAATTAAATTAAAAACAATTTTCTATATCAAACAGTTTTGGTATTAACTAATAAAAATTTTCTAGCTAGGTACTAGTAAAAATGTTGGACCCAAAAAAGTAGCACATTGGTGTATTAGGGGGTCAGGATAATTGAGGTTACGCCATAAACCTCTTGCTCAAGTCAAATAAGGCCCGGTCGCTTAATTTTTTTTATTAGAGAAGTGTTTAAGTCGTAGTAATGTTGCGTTTATCTTCTAAAATCCGACGAAAAACAGGTGATTTCCGTAAATATGGTATTTTATACACGAACCAGACGAAACAAATGCTCTGGCGTGCTTGCAACGCCCCAGAATCTATGATGAATGGTCTTTAGAATATATCTAAATTATCTTGAATCCGCTATATGTTCTTGCAAAAAAGCTATATGTTGTTTACGAAATTTGTATGTTTCCTGTGAAACCTTTGTACACATTGACCTTTGCAAATGTACGCACTATAGCGGATTTACTTGATTGCCTCTTGGTGAATGATATGAACAGAGCTGAAAACTTTTGAATGGGATATCCTTAATCCCGATCAGTAAATTAATCTGGAAATTAATAACAAGAGGAGAACAATTATTATTTAATCTAGAGATTAAGAAAAAGAGTGGATCAAGCATTAATCCCGATATCCAGAAATCAAAAGTTCCCAGCTCAGTAAATTGAAAAGTAATCATAAATTGAAATTATTTTAAATCAATGCAAGCTACAATGTTTTAAATGAAAAGATTTAACGTATACATTTTTTGTTCATTCTTACCATGAAACACAAGGCATGCATTTTGAATAGAAGACTGTGACAAAAACAAGTCACCCTCCCCCCCCCATGATCTCTTTTTAAATGCCCGGCTATAGCGCTTGACTGATACAAACGTCGTACAGTACAATTACGTCGGACCAGTACAAACGCAGGGAACAGGAATATAGGGAAAGGAAATGGCGCTGGTCCGGCAAGAGAAAGCCAGTCGCACTGCTTTGCAGACCAGTACAGTAAACTCACAAACACTCTTCTGGTACAGACACACAACATGACTACAGTCAAGGAAATTGTAGAACAATGTCGTCGATTATAATTAAACTTGAATAACGAGTAGTTTATTGTAAACTTTAATCAAATTATATTCTTTGCATGAAAATTTGGCTTTACAGTGTTGACTTAAATATTTAAATAATATATTACATGTATATTAAACTTATTTCTAAGTAAACAATTAACAATAAACAAATGTACTCTCCTAGGCTGTACAAATACCAAGATTCTTACGTACTGTATAAACCTACAGTACACACCTTCGGTACTTTAAACTGACTGCACACTCTTTTGGTACAGACACACACAAATGACGTTTCCGCCCCCTGTACAAACGTCGGACAGTACAAACGTCTCGACCAGTACAAATGTCAGACGAGTACAAAACTTCGGACTAAGAAAATTATTTTTATTTGAGAAATAATATCAAAATTTTGAAATTTCCACAATGTTCTCTCTAAAAAATTCGTAATCTCAGTAAGCGACGAGGACGAGGAGGCGGCAAACTGAATTCTTGCGAAGTACCTCCATAAACTGGTTACAAATGAATGTCTTCCTACAAAAACCAGTATCATCGTTAAAATCATTATTCAAATCAATTCAATTCAAAATCAATCAAATCAAAAAAGAGTCCATGTTTTTCCTGATAGATGTACCAGTCTGACATTTGTACTCTCCGATGTTTGTCTGACCTTTGTACCTTCCTATAACGTATTTCGGGCGGACGTTTGTACATACAAATTATCGTTAGCTGTACAGTGTACAGTCATCGTCAAATTCAAGATGATTATAATATTACTCAGGACAACTCGTCATTCAATGAAGTAGGGAGCGATTATTGCTTATTAGAAAAATAGAACTAATAAGAATACACAAAATCAAGTTTTTAAGGTTGGGTTCAGTATATGTTTAAAAAAAATCTTATTTAAACAAGGGTATATTTCTTAGCATGATTTTTCGTATAGGCAGCTGAATGAAAGTACATGGAGAGGATTGACTGAAAAGATTTTATACACTCCTTTAGCTCAGGTAAAGATAACCTGTCCCAGCAAGAAAACCTACTCCGCTTTCCTCTTGTCCTCAATCGGAGGACTCCTTTTATTGATAATATGTATTTATTACTGCAAACACCTTTCATTTGTCTGCCTCCAAATGAACAAAAAGAAACTTTAATCATGTTTATAAATATACAATACATTATGCATATTTTAAACTCATTGGACAATGTAATGCAAAAATGTTTTCGACTGGTCTGTAATATATAATTTAAAAGCAAATCTATATGTCAGTTATAGCCAGCCAAACAGCTGCTCCAAATTGACTAACATTTTTTACGGGAACCCATGGGTGCCGGGGGAGTAAAATAGGCTAAAAAAATTTCGAATTTTTTTTTCTTCAAAAATTGAATTTGTTTCTCAAAAATTTAACTTTTTATACAAATTCGATATTTAATGGACAACGCCGCGGGCACTTCAGCTTGTAATCAATAACAAGGCGATTCCCTTTTAGTTTTCAGGGTTAAATCTAAAATTATATTTGATCATACACAAACATTGTAGGATACATAAAGTGCACATTAGGATCTTTTCAGGGTGTAATTGATCTTGAGAACAATCCATTAGACTGTGGTTGTGATGTAAAATGGATCATTGTAGAACTTCAGGTATTACTAATAAACTTTTGCGAATGATTTTCCCAAAATTATTCTGAAACTTTGTATAACTTTACCTCATAATGTGCTTTTTTATTCATCTTTTCTGTTTTCTTGTTCTAAACATTTATACATTGATATATATAGAAAGTTAGTAATCATTGTTTGTATGTTTGAATATCCGATAACTCACGAACTCCTGCAGTGTTATTATCGATCACACATCAAAGTTTTAATGCATATTTTAAACTATCACATATTAAATCATTCACCAAATTTGTTAACCCTATTCCTGCTGTTGACCCCCACCCTGTAGTTTTTTTTACATAACTCAAAAAGTATTGGTCTGAGGCTGTTGAAATTTTTTGACTTTTCCTACATACCCAAAGCCCTCCCATTAGTGATGTAAATATGAATGTTTTAGGTTAAAATGTTATGTGGACAAAGAAGATGTATAAAAGCAAAGTTAACGGGCTCCGGAGAAAGATAATTGTGTCTGACATATAACCGGATCAACATTAGCTGGTCAAAAATTATACAAGTAAAATATTAAAATAAAAAAATAATGGGCTGAGGGGTCTAGAAGTAACTACAAACAATTTCTCAAACTTATTAAAAACACCTCGTTTATAGAATATTATATTGATCACTCAATCTAAACGTTTTTTTTTGTATCTGAACAATGATTACACTTTTATTCAGGCCGCAGAAGTATTCAGTAATGCTAGATGCTACAACGGTCAAGATCTTGTTGAAGTAGATCCTGGAGTTCTGGAGTTCTTTTGCCCAGACAAATAATACTTGTTGTAAAATGAACATGTAAAACAACTTATAAAATGTGAAGAAAAAGAGAAAAAAAAGAGAGAGAGAGAGAGAGAGAGAGAGAGAGAGAGAGAGAGAGAGAGAGAGAGAGAGAGAGAGAGAGAGAGAGAGAGAGATTTTTAACGCCAGTTCTCCGCCAGAGACACCGTGAAATGCTTGTAAGAGTATAAAAAAACAGAGTGCCAGAGAGAAAACCAGAGGGCTGCCAATGACACACTAGATGACACTCATTCTTGCTATATTTAGAAATAAAACTACCGCAATCACTGCAAGATTAAACATATTTTAAGAATAAATTCGAACCAGTTTGATAAAGTTTTGTCTTATACTACCAATAACCTATAAGTAATCTTTTAAATGTTAAATTTTTGTATTCGAGACTGAAATTTGAGCTGTTTATAATTTTGTCTGTTCAATGGATAATACTGATTGATTGAAAGAGAGGCCGGGGGATTATCCCCCGTTTTAGATTAATCAAGGATTTAAGAACCCAACCATCACATAAGAAAATAAACATTTTTTAAAGAAACAGGATTGGTGGCAAGTAAAATATTCTGTAATAATTATTATAAAAGTCAAATATGTTAAGCTCTAAAAGTGCCGGCGACGAGTACGACATGTCCAACGTCTATCGGTTCAATTTGTTCAATCATAGACTTTGTCAGGAATGGACAACTTTCACTGATTTATAGAGTTAAATCTCACACTATAAGATCTATCAAAAGTTTTTTTATAGTTTATACATGATGTTTTACAAAAATTTCATCCTAAAACAATCAAAGTAATTCTTAATTACAAAAATTACGAAAAAAGGTATTATATTTATCATAACAGAGAATCAACAATAGACTATTTTACTTTATCAAGATTAGGGTTTTCATGAATCAGTAGATACAAAATCAGTTTCAATAAAAACAATTCATTCAAAACTGCAGAATTATATTCATAAACAAGAATCAAATTATTATCATGTTCATAGTTCAGACAAGCTGTTAAAATTTTGGTTACTTTTATTAATAGAATATGTCATGATAAATATGTTTTGAGAAAACGCTAAAAAGGTGCCACTGGATGTGCGTCTCAGTCTCAGTCTAGGGCTGGGCGTCGTTCTTAAACAACAATTGTTCTTTCACAAGAACGAACGGAACTATCAAGAATGATCCCATCGTTCGGTAAAAAGAACGGAATGAAAATACGCATTCTTAAAAATATTGGAAGGGAACGGAGAAGAAAAGAACGGAACTGAATTGATATTAGCTTGAAAGAACGTTTAAAATCAGGAACGCGCTCTTATTATCAAGAACGCGTTCTAAGACAGGTACACATTTTAAATCAGGAATGCATGCTAAATCATCTAGAAATAATTAAAATATGTTTTTGATTCGATCACCTGCCCCCCCCCCCCACACTCTAAACCCCCCTTTCTCGGCCTCCCTCTCTCGTGAGGGAGGGTAGCTTTAGGGGTTGAAAGAAATTGTTTTCCATAAGTTATTTATATATCTTTTTAATATTTTTGAAATATTGATCATGTAAATTAATTATTTTCTTTAAATATGCAAATTGTACACCCCCTTTTTAAAGATAAACCAGGTTCTCAGCAATTTTTCACGCTATCATATATTTTAAGGATTTTATGACCCCGCCCCTCCCACAACTTCACAAAAAATATACATTGCACGGCCCAGAAATAATCTAAGCTTATCCTTTTAACCCCGAATTTAAAACAAATAATTTAAAGTATATTTTCGACCGTGGGGAACTTTTTATTATAAAATCGTCATTTTTAAAATTTTTTAACAACCTCTTTTCTACAAAACTTTTGTCTTGTACACCTCTAAAGTAACCCCCCCCCCCCCCCCCCCTCCTATCTTTTTGACTAAGAACAGAACAGGGAATGCAACTGTCCTTGGACTAAGAACACCAAGAATGGAACGGAATGGGATGACCATTCTTTGAATAAGAACGAAACGGAACGGAATGAAAACGAAACGATTGAAAAAAAAGGAACGGGAATGGAACGATCGAGCTGAAGGCCCTCGTTCTAGAACGAAACGGAAATGATTTTAAAAAGTCGGAACATGCCCAGCCCTTCTGATGACATATTTGTGTTAATCTGCAGATAAGCATATATTTCCGTTTGTCTGTCTGCTTGTTTGTTACCTATCTCCGTGTGCAAGAAACCCTGAGTTATTTATTCATTCATTTCCTGAAATTGTTCCTCGCAATTGCTTTAACAAAATAATTCACAATAAAGAAATATAGCAGTAAACAACGAAATACGCAAAAACCAATATTTTCTTCAGAATTTGCGCGAAACAGCTTTTTCGTATCAATGCGAAATTATATCAAAATTTCGTGTAATTTTTACTCAAAACATCAACAAAATCTTTACGTAATTGCGCAATTGCAAGGTTTTTGTGCAAAAAATTTGATTGGAAGATTCCGAAGGCCAAGGCGAAATTATTAATAATTATATAGATTAATTCACACACATAGATATACATATATGTAATTGTTTAGATATTTCGAATATCTAGTGCTACAATTTCTAGGTTTTAAAGTTCTTTAATTTGCCATAAAAATGGGCTTTTTAGGTGTGATATGTTTTACTAGAAATGAAGCTTTAATATATCTTATATAATCAGAAAAAATCCAAATTCTAGAGTGATGTAAATATGAATGTTTTAGGTTAAAATGTCTTATATGTTGTTACTCTGAAACTTTTCCCAAAAACTGTCTTAGTAAAGACAATAGCAACGCAAAGCTTAAGCAATGCGGAGAGCTAAAAAACTCTGAATTTACGCTAATGTTCCCAGGGTATGTTTCTAGAGATTTGATTTGCAATACTGTAACATTCCTTTTTACAACACTCCCAAAGATGGACAATTTCCGACTGTAGACTCTATACGAAAAAACTATATTAAATGACTTACTTTTATCTGTCAGAATATATTTCACAAAGGTAGAGAATAGAGTGACAATGTACAAAGTTTACAAAGCTTTTATACCAAAAAAATCACAAGGGGTTGCACTTGCGCACAAATATATAAAGGATAACATACTATAGATAATGAAATTCCTTGACATACATTATTTCATTGGATACATAAACGATTTTACATCAAATATTGGTCTGTTATTGGTCGATACAAAAAGTTTCATGATTCTATTGGATGTTTTAGAATAAACTAGTAAAGGATTGGTCTGGCGCGCATGCAGCCTAGTTTACTAAGTTGAACTTTAGATAGAAAGTAGGTTACAAAGATATAGACGTCTGGGTCTGGGAGTATGTTGAAATGCATGATAAAAACCAAACTGTATTTTCCGTTGCCATGCCAAGACAGTAATTTAAACATCTAGATATCAGGATGTAAAAGTTTGAAGGTGTTTAACCATTTTTTAAAGAAACATACATTTTAGTTTATCTATGTGTGACAAAAAATGTCACACTAGTTTTACAAAATAAAAAAATATGCAAAACTAGTTATGTTTGTTACCTATCTCCGTCGGCTGGACGAAACTGTCATAAATTTGCGTGCAAGAGTTATTTATTCATTCATTTCTGAAATTGTTCCTTGCAATTGCTTTAACAAAATAATTTGAAATAATTGAAATAGCTAGTAAACAACGAAATACGCAAAAAACAAGATTTTCTTCAGACTTTGCGCAAAATAGATTTTTCGTATCAATGCAAAATTATATAAAAATTTCGTGCAATTTTTACTCAAAACATAAGACAATCTTTACGTAATTGTGCAATTGCAAGGTTTTTGTGCAAAAAAATTGATTGGAAGGTTCCAAAGGCCAAGGCGAAATTATTAATAATTATAAAGATTAATTCACACACATAGATTAAATATAATTAAATATAATTTTTGTGTTTTAGAAGACATGGACTTAACACAAATTACCTATACAAATGTGACAGGTACTGTAAGAAGAAGCTTTAAAGCTTTACACTAGCAAGCCTGACAGTAATTTATTTCATATATGATGTAGTAATTTAATATTTTTATACTTAAATGTATGTTTTCAATGTAAATCAAAGGTAAACATTTTTTTCATTTTTATGAGTAACCTGGGATCGAATCTGCGAATTAATGAATTAATGTAAAACTATATTTTACTTACAGCTAGATTTATCTTTACATGAACTGCAAAACTTTCAAAAAGCAAGTTTTAAATTAAATATTAACTTACCTTGCAATCCGTTACCTGACCCTAATTACCAATCATACCACTTTTTAATATTGATTTAAAATGAAACCCCACGAAAAAAATTGTAGATAAGATTAAGGTCTATAAGGAAAGAGTTTGAGATATTATAATTATATGGACAATTTGTCAATTGATAAGAAAAGAATATTTATGTAACCTATTTATGAATAAGTGTAATAAGAAGATTTTTGCGTTTTCACTGATATGTAGTCTATTTATATATACTTTGCTTGTCTATCAGTCTGAACCGATCAAGTTCAGAATTTTTGAGCCAACTCACTTGACCCCAGGGAAGGTTTTATGGCCAGTTGAAACTCGAAGTAGAAAAATGTTGCCCAAAAAAAATGTCAAAATGTATAATTTTTAAAAATGCACCTACAGCGGTAGGCAATTATATCAATACATAAAAGACTGCTTTCAACTTTGAATTTTAGTTGAGTTGTTAAACAGCATGGATTGGATACACATAAAGTTAGAAGTTAAGAGAAGATTTCAATTAAAAAAGTTTCTCTTTAATTACTTGTAAACTTGTAATTCGTTTTCATTGTATTGATATAATTTGTCTACCATTGAAATCAAAGACACTTTTAAATCGATTTAAACTTGTAACTTTAAGAGTTCAAAGCTAAAATTGTTAATGGGAAAAAGGGTGCAAAGCTCACCTATGCATATTTCAAAACATGTTAGGCCTAATTTCTCCCCCCTATACCCCCTGCTTTTTGTTTCTTTTTTCTTCACTTTTCTCTGCAATTCTCCACTTTTTTCCGATTTTCTCCTCATTTACATTTCCTTCTAACACAAATTTTCCATTATAGAAGTATTCTCTGCGGACAGTATAGAAGAAACAATGGAGGAAGATTTAGAAGAGTGTCGAGTAATTCCTAGCCTCAAAACTATTCAGGTTTATCATAACTTAAAACTATGATAGGGTCAAACGACCTAAGGTAAAATGTCATAGAGTCAAACGACATAGGGTAAAAGGACCTAGGGTTAAATAACAAATGGTCAAAAACGCAACAATGCAAAGGGCAAAATGACATAGCACCAAAAAGTGCGACAAACAGGCAAAATTTCATTTAGACTACTTTATGGTTAATTTAAACTATTTTTTTGTTCATTTGCACTATCAGCCACAGCGCTCGGCACCCTAGCCTGTCCTAACCGCAGCGCATAGGCCCAGAAATTGTCTTAACCTAACCTAACCCTGAAATAATACATAAAATATTTTTTTTTTTTTAACCCTTTGTCGTTTTACTCTTTGTCAACTTTTTGATTGTTTGTTGTTTGACCCTAGGTGGTTTCACCCTATGCCGTTTAACCCATAGTCGTTTGACCTGTGGTTGTTTGACATGTGGTCGTTTGACCCTTAGTTGTTTGACCCTATGTCAGTAAACCCAAACTTTGGATTGTTTAAAGTCCGTAATTTTAGACTCCGTTCATAATTTTAGACTCATTTAGTCATTAAGGATTCTACCTATTTGAAAACCCTTTCTTTATGACCCGTACAGTCGCATTGCACTATAGTAAACATCATCAAATTATTGAGATATCTGAGGAAAACTAAGAAAAAAACATAGTTTTCCTTAGATATGTCAATATTTGATGATAGAAGGCTCTAAATTTTACATGGAACAATTTGTATTGAGTAAAAACGCATTTTTAATGGCAACAATCAATTAAAAAAATTTTTAGGGAAAAATTTGGATTTTCTTTTTGAAAAAAAATTGAATATAAGATAAATTATAAAGATATTGAGATGTATTAGACCAGCTCAAATGAAACTTTTGTGTATCTAGCTAAAAACAAGATTTTTATAATGTTTATTAAGCTACAACAAATGTCATCAATTTGACTAATTAAAACTATATGATCGCCACAGGCTACCTGGAGTGAAATTTGCGATTTTTACCCTGCAAATATCTGAACAAATACAGTAAAAAAGTGGTAGCAGAGCCCTTTTTTAGAATTTTTGGTTTTAAAGTACCCTTTTTAAAGTACTTTTCATAAAAGGTCAGATACATTTTCACATTTTACTCCAAAACCCTGGTAGCAACTTCAAAATCCTGGGAACCCTGGAAAACCCTGGGATCAATTCCAAAACCATATGAGTAGTCCCCCTCCCTCAGTGACCCCTAGTTTGTGAACAACATTTGTTTTGCACTTTCTTATCATCTGAAATTGCACACATGGCTCCCTGTTTTCTGTGCAGCCTCTGCAAAACAAAACTTACAGGTGGTTTGACCTTTTTATTTTAGTATCATCAATTTCTCATGGCTTTTCAGAACGTTTTTAGGATGTTTTAACAAGGATATGTTTTTCGTCCCTATTAAACCTTGAAGCACTTGCCTTCTAATATTCTAACTCCTTCGACCCTTTTAAGTTGTTTATCTCTCTTCCTTCTGCAGTTTAGATCCTAAGAAGTTGGCCTCTGCCAAGGCTGAATTCACAAAGAAAGAGGCGGCAGGTATCATCAGGAGGTATAGTTCTCCTTGGTTGAGTCCACTACACATGGTCAAGAATTCATCAAGCTGCACAAATACTTCATTCAATCACCTCTCCTTTGAAAGTAAACCCGAAGAATTTCTCCTGGCATGCATCCACGGAACAATTCTTCTCAGATCATAATCCACCCTGATCAAGAGACCCAGGTTGGTTCGTCTGTTCCCTTATTTAGAATCTCCCTTTCTGCCGATGATTTTGAGTCTCATGATGATGCAGTCCTCCAGGAGAGAATCTCATCCTCGTGGTCTTTGTTATCATTCTTCAGTAAGAAGCTTTCTGCCCCAGCGCCAAGCTACTCTGCTTTCAACCGTGAGATACTGGCTGCCTACCCCATCATTTTTACTTCAGGTTCCTGCTGGAAGGAAGGCAGTTCACTTTATCTACTTATCATAATCCATTGACACATGCTCTGTTTAGGGTTTCTCTGCCCTTGTGGCTAGACAATAGAGGCAGCACTTTTTCAAATTGGAGTTCACAAGTTCTATCAAACATCCACCTGGATCTCAGAACAGTGTGGCTGATCCTTTATTCCATCCGATTGGGGTTCCTGTGTTTGAAGCTCCTGCTCCATGGAATCTCTCATACAAAGACGAACTCTTTTGAGAGATCTCACTGTTCCTTGAAGAATTCTCTAAGTTCTAGACTGGAAGGTTCAGGCTGGATCCATTATCTTCCACTGGTTCTCTTGGGCTTATGTAATGCTCTGAAGGATTATCAAGCTTGTTTCTTAGCAGAAGCTGTTTATGGAACTCCCTTGATGCTCCCTGGTATGTTTTTAAATGCTCTGGAGTTTATCTCTCTCTCGCATCCATTCAGTCCTGCAACTTTTCCCTGAGAGCTAAAATTCTTGTGTATGTTTGACAGTATTCAGCTACTCCTCCTCTCCATCCTTTGTATAAAGGTCCTTACCTGGTTCTACAGAAAGATGATAAGTTCTTTATTCTGTAGCTAGGAGTCTGTATAAATAAGGTTGCCAAAGAAAGGCTCAAACCAGTGATCTCTTCCGCAGGTTCCTCTGACCAGAGAACATCCTCCTGGAGCTCCTCAGGATCATTTTTCACCCTCTCTGGTTCTACCTTGGGTTATATTCAGTTGTCTGCCTCTTGAAATCATAATTTAATTGAACAAAGAAAATTAAAATAGTTGGAATTATATGCTATAATCACAAAAGAACAAATTTATTGTATGCCCCCAAAGGTAAGATGACATGCTTGACGTCTGACCCTGTTTTTTAAAAGAATGAAAGCCTTGTTTATTTCATTTTCATTTTTTTTTCGTATTCCAGGCCTGGAGGTTCTGGTTGTCTGGAGTATTCACCTTGTGTACAGGACTTCTTGGAATTGCAGGAAACATTGTGAGCCTGGTTATTCTTACAAAAAAGTAACATAATTTTTCTAAACAGAATTATAAATATACATTAATACACTTTATAATATGTTGGTAAGTTCTGATTGACTTAAAGCTATTTTAGGGACTTTAAAAACAACACATCCATGTAAGGGTTTCCATATTTTCTTTAAATCTCTTTCTCGAAATTTTGTTCAGTCATTTTATTATTAATATTATTAAGCCAGGTGTATTTTTGGTGCAAGTGCAACTTTAAAATATGGTTGGTAATTTATTGTCTTCTTTGCAATTCTTCTTGCAGGTATTCCTAGAGGTACAGATATGAGTTGTTTTGCTACGAATACAAGCTCTTTAGGCAGTAGGTTTCTTTCTACCTGCCAAATTATCCAGCTTACTTGTTCCATGTGTCCAAACAGGAGGAGTTAAGTAAAAATGCATCACTAAGTTTACCAGCAATAAATAGAAGTTTGCCAAAGAAATTTCTGTTCTTCTTGAAATATATTTAGAATTTCACCAAAAGTAAAGTTTATTCTGCTAACAACACCTGCTCTGATGGAAAATTTTCTACATTTTGCTGGTTTAAGTCTAATCTTCGTTTTTAATTCTAGGATTTACTGTAGTTTTGAACTTTTTGATGTTTTTTTCAGATCAGTTTTTATAAGTCGTCAGAATAGGGAAGAGTGATAATTTTCTCCCCATTTAGATAAAATCTACAATCATTCTTACTCTGTAAAAATTTAATGTTAAGATTGAAAACCATCAGAAATATGATGGGTCTAAGCAGGTCATGCTGGAAAACCCCCTTTTTAAGGGAAACACGATAGAAGAGAAGATGTCAGAAAATCTCTTCATGAACAACATGATGCTCGATAGTGCCTTAAATTCCGGACAAGAAGGCCTTTTGTACTTTCACATTGATGTAATTATTCACTGCAAGAAGGTTTTGTCAATAGAAGATGTCAGAGAGATCTTGGGAAAGTTTACAAGACATGTGTCGCTCCGTTTCATTCACCTTATTATAGTGGCTGAAATGTGGTGTAAAATCTCATGTGAATACTGTCTGGGGCCTGGGCCTGAAGAGGATTTTAGAATAGACCCGATACCAAGATCAAAATTACTATAATTTAGACACATGCATGAACTCCATGAACACATGAACTATTTTTATTATTGCACTTTTTTACTTTTATACCTTGAAGTAAAACTTTCTGAGGTTCTCTTTATACTTTAAATTTATGTCACTGGGGTATTAATTTTTTAAAACTTCTTTAATATTATTACTTATTGAGATTTATTTTCACACACAAAGATAAACATGGTGTAGACTGTAGATACTATAATAAAAAAAAACTTTTTAGATAAGTCGAAAAAAAAGAATTCTACTTATTCATTTTCTAATTTCTTAAACATTCTTTTTTAAAGTAATCTTGTCAGCTTTTTAAAAAATCAGAACATCTTCAGAAGCATATTCATTGCTATTAAACATGTTGATAATATCCTCTTCAAACATTCCATTAACTAAAAAAAAATCTTTTTAGTTAGATTTAGCTGTTTTATATCACTTACCCATTATTATTTTGTTAGTTTTGACCCAATATGATTCCTTGTTTACATTAAGTTATGATAATTTCTTTGATTTCAATTTGTTGGGACAGAACATAATCATAAAGCCTTTTTTTTGGATGTAGACTTGACTAGTTCCAGATAATGAAAATTTTTGCTTTTAGAGAATCATAATCAATAACGATCTACTTAAAAAAAAAGTTCTAAAAATTTAGAATTAAGTCTGTTGATTAAAAGTTAGTTAATAAAAATTGGATTTTTGTTAAAACCATGCAACAAGTTGCAGGATTTACAAAAAAAGTGTTACTTTATTTTTTAGAGCCCATTTTAAAAATTGAATTGTGGTATCAATTTGGATTTATCTATGAGAATCCAAAATGTGAAACTATATTTTTTAGAACGCACTTTAAAAATTGAATTGCAGTATTAATTTGGATTCATCTAAGAATCCAGAATGCTCATGAAAAGAAACTGCTAGGATTAAAAGATAATTTAGTATTGTAAGAGATGACAAGTTTTTCCTGAATTCCGGAAACCTTCTGTAAATGTGAACATATTACTAACATATACAAACTGTAAGTCTAAATACGGAAGTTTTTTCCAAAAATCGTATACTAGGACAGACCCTAACAATAATGAGATGGATTTTGTTAAAAGGGGAATTGTTAAATTTGTACAGGTTAATGAGAAATGTGTTTACTCTTCTATTGTCTTCCCTGTGTGTGGCAGATCTCATTTTCCTTGTCAGGTATGAAAATTAAACATTGAAAACACGTTTTTATGCATATTTGGTTTATTAAAATGTTAAATGTTAAATGCATCAGTAATTTTCTGAAGATGCAATTTCAAACTCATAAATTTCAGTTTGCAAAAATATAGGAATTAAGAAATTGTAGTATTGAGGCAATTTGATTTTTTTCTTTTTACATATTTGGCTCGTCTGTTTGTTTGTACCCAATAACCATTAAACGTCTGAAACTTTGATGCCCAAATTTTGTCTTCTTATTCCTCACATGATTCCAAGAAAGGTTTATGGTCAGTAAAAATATTTTCTTTTTGAATTCCATTTTTAAATCCTCACATAAATAATGATGGCATAGAAAGTTAGACTTCAAATTTAAATAGATTATTTGTATATGTTTGTGTTTTAAGCAATTTGGTCCTAGCACCTAGCTCACTGGGGTATAAGCCTGCACTGCTTACAAGCCTAGCAGCCTTTTCAGAGGCGGGTTCTCATTTAGGTAAGCGACATACTTAAGCTAACTAAGTGGGTTTCACTTGTTTTATTACAAACTTTTCTAAGTGTCTTCAATTTTTAATAGTAAAAACTTTCCGAAGCCATTAAATTGCAAGATTTAAAAGGAATCTTTATTATAAGGTTTTGATATATTTTATATAATAGCTGTAGATCTGAAGTTATGTAATTGGTGTTATTGAATTTAACCTTAATTTAGGACTGGCTTTGAGCATCTTTTTAACTGTAGCAGTCACTCTAGAGCGTTATCAATCCATCAGTGATCCTCTAAATTATGAGGCCAGAGTAGTATCAAGGTAAATTATTAAATAAAGATATTCTTATTTAGGTTTACCAATTTGTTGTTTCTGCTTGCGTGGTTTACCGAATAGTAATAAAAGTTCCTAAAACCAATAAATGCAAGGGAATCGTCGATGTTTTTATTTATGTAAAATAAATATAAAGAAAGTATTGTGATGTTTATTCATAGAGCAAATGGACTTTCATAAATTTTGTTCACAGAGCGAATAACATGTTTAGTATTAGAGTAAATGATGAATTCAGCAAATGCCCATTGCCCATAGAGAAAATATGGTGGAGGCCAAAGGCCTGATTACTAAAATTGTTTGGGGATATAATTAAGATAGCCCTAGTTGTGTACCTTCGTTCTAATTCAAAAATTTGTGGTATTAATGATATTTTCAAATAGTGGAAAAATTCTAAATCCTATTCAGAAATGCATTTCTATGTATTAGAGGAAGAACAAACTTAGTACTGATCTATCTGATTCCCTCTATCCTACTGAGTATTGTCTTCAATATTCCACGCCTCCTCTCTGTCTCAAGCCTTGGTACTTCTCTCCACACTAACCAGCAGCTCGTCAGAATATATATATTCTACCAGGTATTTTCAGGTAGACTGGGATTCCTGTTGTGTGCAATGTCCCATAAAGTTTTAAAACAGAGAGAGGGGGATTGAATTTTGTAGATCCAGAAAAATAATTAAATTAGTATTTATTTAGGGTTAGGTTAGGTTAAGGCACTTTCTGGGCCGAGCGCTGCGGCTAGGACAGGCTAGGGGGCTGATCGCTGTGGCCAAGGGTTAGGTTAAGTTATGACACTTTCTGGGCCAAGGGCTGTGGCTAGAACAGGCTAGGGGGCCGAGCGCTGCGGCCACATGTCTTACATTTAAGACCCCACCACCTGACTCTCTAGTCTCTACGCAGGCATCCCACAGATATTATTTTTCTGGATCTACAAAATTCAATCCCCCTCTCTCTGTTTTGGAATTTTACGGTGCATTGCACACAACAGGAATCCCACTCTGCCGTATTTTCAATACAAAAACANATAATGGTGTGGGGAGGGGGGTGGGTTAGGTGGGTCTTTGCCTTAAACTCTTATTATCTAATTCTATCTTTAAAACACGATGGCGAAGAACTTTGAATTATGGTATATCATATAATCTAAGTTTGAAATATCAAAGGTTTCCACTATCAAGTTAAAAATAATGGGTTTACAAAATGGGAATTTGTGGCAAAGACTCAATTCCTAAGCACTATCTCAAACTAAAGTTGACCTCAGTTAGAAAGAACAAGAAATGTTGTAATTTTTAAAGGTTCTCATATGAGTTATCAATGCATACTATCACTAGCAACTTTTTCCTTTCTATACAACAATAAAACTCACACAAATGTAAGGAAAAGGCAAGAATTAATTAATCCATAAATTTAGGCGGTTCATCCCTTGTCAACAACAGGCCTAATACCCTTCCTCTTTCTTTCTATTCTTAATTGGAGGTAACATTTAACAACGTTCACTATATTTTGTTTAATGATGTTTCTTATAATGGCATAACTTAATAATATGATAACATAAAGCTAGCCTTTGAATTTAAATTATGGATTTGAATTCAATAACTTTTTAACCTCTTGAAATTATAACTTTAGAATACAAGTAAAAGGATTTAGTTGGCTATGAACCATTGCATGAATTTACTAGGTTCTATTTAGGATTAATAACAAAATCCCCAAGATTAGCCATGTATCTTCAAGCTCAAGAAGGTATTAGAAAATCTTGAACAACTGTATATGTTTGAATAAGTGTAACAGTTAAAAATTTAAATCACTAAAAATACAACTTAAAGATACTTTAGCCGTAAATTTCAAGTTACCCTCCATCGATAGAGGGGCATTTCCGAATCACAAAAGTACCCATAAAAGCTTTGTCTGAACAAGAACATATTAAATAGATATCCATGTTTTTGTTCTTAAAAAATGTTTATTTTCATTGTCGTTTCTCTTCAAAAGTGACTCGCGCATTTCTTTCTTTATGGTGATTACAGTTTCATGGAAACTAGTGTAAATAGGGCATCTCCCTCTTTAAATTTAGGGCCACTTAAACTTATAAAAACTTAAAACAGTTCCTTTAATTTAGAAGAACTAAGGACTTTAATCTCGCCCGCGTTTGCACTATTCTTGTTCTCGTTTTCCTGGTGTTGAACCTTCCTAGACTTACTGTGGGACTTTATGAGGTTTCAAGGTACTATAGCTGTGCACACATTTTTTCAAACTTTTAAACAAAAAAATTATACTATTGAATTGGAATCCCTGATATTTGCATTGCAAATGTGATTTGTAACCAGCTAATTTCATAATTAAAATACAAATATCAATGGTCTTTATATTTAATTTCACTGAAAAAACTGCATAACTCTTCATTCACATGACACAATGGGTATACAATAAATATAGGTGGAACATTTTATTGCATTGGCTCCTCTCGCTCTTATTGGGTCCCGCAGCATGGGCTGGGATCGTTCCTAATCAATAGTGTGTTTCATGCTCGTTAACAATGGCCTTCAGCTGGATCATTCGTTCCTCATGCATTCTTTTCCCCATTCCGTTCTTTGTGTTAATAATCGAGCACGAATATGTTAACAATTAGCTTGTGAACTTTGGTTAATTGTTAAGGGTAATTAATCGTTAATGACGGTCTATGATCTTTTATGATGAAAACTCACGTCAAACTAAAATAATTGCATGTAAAATTGAAATTTTATGTTTTCAGTAATAACTCCTCTTATTGAAGAGTTGTTGAGAACACAAATGTTTTGAATTTCTAAAATGTAACTGGATAAATTGGTCTTTCTATTACTTATGCATAGAACAAAAACTAGAGGATTTACGAAGTCACAAAGTCGGACCAGTTATGTTCAAGTTTCACCCTCTTTTTCTGTCTGTGTAAGGTGGGCTAGAAGGAGTGAAAGGGGGAACTATGCCGGGAAGTAAAAGTCAGTGATAGGGGGTGGTGAACATATTACCGGCCGATGCACATTCGTCATTTAAAGACAGAACAAATATTTTTCGGAACCATGGCATTGCTAATGGGATTTCCCGTTTGTTCTGTGAAAAAATCACCGTTCTCGTTAAAGACCCTCAGCCTTACCCTTAACAGCTTTAAACTTTAGAATGTGATATTCTTAATCCCGATCTGTTAATTAATCTGGAGATTAAATTCATGAGGAGAACAAGCAATATTTAATCTGGAGATTAAGAAAAAGAGTGGATCAAGCATTAATCCTGATATCCACCATTCTAAAGTTTCCAGCTCTGACCTTACCTTACCTTACCTTACCTAACAGCCTTACCCGCTACGCTAGAAATAAAAGGGCCCAACAAGGTCCTGGGAATGTGATACTCCCTTCTTTATTTATTGTATCCCCTTTTGCAAAATTACATAGCCCCTTAAATTGAATTTCTATTTTCGCTATTTCTCATGATGTGTGCAAGAATAAAATCAAAAATGACATTGCCTTTGACGCTTATAAAATTTTAGAATCTTTTTATTAGACTCGATGGTTGCATTTTTATACTGCAATGGAATGCGCATTTTTAGCTCATAATTCGCAATAAAACGATCTAGCTTTTTACTTTTATTATTAGTATTGGGACTATACTGAGATGTTACAGTAATAATCTAAAGTACTATACTCCCACTTGGCAGGTATAGTATGTGATGATAAAAAAATAAACATTCTTTATTCTTTATACATCTAGCACAGTGTTTTTTAAGAAGATGTAAAATCTTAGTCTGGGATATTTAAAAAGTTGAAAATTTAACCGTATGATAATGGAAGGACCCCAGTATAATTTAGGTAAATTATATTGACGTAATAAGCCTAATAAAGTTTAATGTTTTATACAACTTTTTCTTCTGGATGATTGCAAATATCTTTCTAAAACTTTCTTAAATCGGCATATTTTTTTCAAAATTCATCTATTAGAGTTAAAGTTGAAATAAGTATTGATAACTATTGCTTTATATCGAGTATTGCTTTATATCTTTTAATATTCCTAATTAACTACTACCCGAAAAAATTGGAAAGATTCTGCATATAATATTTGCCAAACAAAACAGAATTTGTATTTAGTATTTATATTAAGTACTTCTAGGTTTAATTTTATTCTAGTTATGCATTACTGCCATTCATGTAAAATCTGGTTTAACATTAAACAGCTGATTACTCAATGGTATGAGGGATGGCAACCAAGCCAATTTGTAATCCCCAAATCTTCTTTATAGAAAATTTCTTGTAACAGGGTACTCAGAGTACTGCACTTGCTTCTGGGCGAAACAGGGTGGTACTATGGATACTGTGGGGCTGTGGATTACTGTGGGGTACTGTTGGGTACTGCTGGGTACTGCTGGTACTGGGGGATACTGGGTGGTATTGTAGGGTCATGAGGGGTACTTTAGGGTACATAACTACAAATTACAGGAACCCTGTACCCTGTAGTACTGCGGGGTATGGTGGAGTACTAGGGGGTGCTGCAAGGTACCCCAGAATACTGTGGGGTACTGCAGAGTACTGCAGGGTACTGGGGGTAACTGTTGGGTACGGGGGGTACTGGAACATAATGCAGGGCACTAAAATGTACTGTGGGGTACTGTAAGTACTGGGGGAACTACCCAATCAGTATCCTGCAGTACCCCAGAGCATACTGAGCATCCCCAATGTGCCCTTCAGTACATTGCAGTAATTTGCTGTAACTTTCAGTACCTTGAAGTACCTTGCAGTACCCCGCACTACCCCCCTGTAACCTGCAGTACATCCAGTACTCTGCATTTTGGGGGTGCTGGGCTGGGGTACTGGGGGGTACAAAGGAGTAATAGGGGATACTGGGGCACTGATCGGTACTGGGGGGTAGTTATAGGTATTCCTGAATACTGGGTGGTACTTGGGGAGTACTCACCCTCTATTACCCGTAGTACCCTGCAGTACTCCATAGTTACCTAAAGTACCCAGCAGTACTTTGCAGTACCCCCCTGTACCATGTAATATCCAGCAATATTTGCCGGGTACAGGGTAACTGTGTACCCCGTAGTTGTGTACCCCAAAGTACCCCCCTCCCTGTACCCTGAAGTATCCTGTATCCAGTATCCAGTATGCTGCAGTACCCAACAGTACCCCACAGTACCCCAAGTATCCCTAGCACCACCCAGTACCCCCCTGTTTCCCC
Organism: Eurytemora carolleeae; assembly: GCF_000591075.1. NCBI lineage: Eukaryota > Metazoa > Arthropoda > Copepoda > Calanoida > Temoridae > Eurytemora > Eurytemora carolleeae. The sequence goes on along the minus strand of NW_019396565.1, from coordinate 3,020 downwards.
CAGAACCCAGCAGTACTTTGAGTACCCTGTTACAAGCACTTTCCATAAAAGCAGATTTGGAGATTTCAGATTGGTGTGGTCATGAATGGCAATAATGCAAAACTAGAATAAAATGATACCTAGAAGTGAGTCTATATAAATACTAAGTAGTTTAATTCACATTAAAAATCCTTTTTGGTTTGGCAAATATTATATGCAGAATCTTTCCTTATTTGTGTCGCGTTACTTTTTGGTCATTGACATAGTCTCTGCGCAACCAAATTTCCGCGGCAACTGCATAAAGTAACGCACCACCGGTTCAAGAATGTTTTAGAAAGAAATTTGCAATCATCCAGAACAAATGTTTTATACAAATATTTAAACATCATTAGGTTTATAGGACGTTTGAGAAAATAGGCTTAGTGCGTCATTATAATTCACCAAAACCATATTGCAGTCAGTGGCGTACATAGGGGGGGGGGCAGTAGTCCTCTTGCCCCCCCCCTGGAAAATACAAAATTAAAAGGAAACAAATTTAAAAAGTAAAACCTGACAATGACAAAGACTTAGGATTTGTCTAAATTCACTGTTAAAACAAACTTTTAAGATACTTTTAACTAAAACTTTTGCAAAAGCAAGACATCGACATAATAGATGCTTATAACATGATGGAAGATGTAATAAAGGTATTCTATTTTCTATTTTTCTATTTTTTCTTACAGTCAATTTATAAAGGAATTGAGTCTTTGGCACAAACTCAAATATGTAAACCTTTGGAATCTGATGTTGTAAACCTTTGATATTTCAAATTCAGAATATTTGATCTAACAGAATTCATAGTTTGAAATATCTAAGGTCTACAACCATAGATAAAGATAGATTGCTCATAAGACGACATTTTTCATCTTGAAAGATATAAATGAGATGTTTTAAAGATATTCCT